>NW_013952447.1:145471-150725 GCF_001266775.1 Austrofundulus limnaeus
CACACACACACACACACACACACACACACACACACACACACACACACACACACACACACACATATAGTGTATATAAATACATTGCGTGTGTGTGTGTGTGTGTGTGTGTGTGTGTGTGTGTGTGTGTGTGTGTGTGTTGCAATTCTTACACTTATGCCAGATGAATATTTTGATTTAGTTGTAGATTTTTGTTGATTTACATAGTTTTTACCCTGCTACTGTGTGTTCAGTTATGCCTCCTCCCCCCAACATATTTAGTTTTAATATTTAGTCATTTGAGGCTTTGAAGGGAGAGTGTGCAGGCAGGGCTGTGGTATCAAGGGTACAGCCCAACATCCCTAGTGTGCAGACTCTGGCTCCATACTGTAAATGTGGTCTACATGTTGCTAAAGATACATGCATTTTGAACAAAATAATGGCTTTGTGTTGAGCCCATACATTGTCTTTTGCTCAGTGGCCTACTTCTTGTTTGTCTTTAGATGCATGCAGTCAACAGTCCACTACATATTTATTTATTCCCTTATGGGTTCCTCTGCCATACAGACTACTGCAAGTGCCAAACATAGTACTGAAACTTTAGCACATCATTACGCTCATATTATGATGAAATAAAATAAAATACAAAAATAAGTAATCCATTTTTTTCTTTGTTTTATCTTTTTTTTCTGGGGCATTGTTGCACTAAGGCCGGAAATTCATCAATAATTAGGAACAATGCAATAATTTTGTCTTGAAAACAAATTTTCAGTTATATTTTGTCCCTACACTGAAAAATCTTTCACAAATGCATATAATCTTTACAAGGTCCAACATAACACAGAAAGTGTGAAATGTTCACAAAAATATCTTGGAGTGAAAATTCCTAAGTTAAAATGATGACAGTGGGGAAAAACAGTTGAGTGACAATAAACAATTACTGTAAATGAGATCAATGTACAATATTTAGCTAACCTTGGATGACAAGACAGAGCACCTAAAGAGGTAATTGGAGAGCAAATTGGGAAATGCACATTAAGGTAGGATGTGGGGATGTTGAAAACAAAAGCAGAGTATTAAATGTACCATATTGTAGTTTTATTAAAAGATCTATTGTTCTGAAATTTTAATAGAACTAATTGTGTGCTAGTCTCTCAGTTCAAGTGGTCAAGTGTTTCATAGTATGTCTTGAGTTATTACCAAAAAATACTTAGCACAGCAAAAAACATTTTCCTCCCACTCAGATGTCTGTAAGTCTCTTCTGAACTTAACCCCTTGAGCTATTGCAGCAATTCTTTCACACATGCACACACATAGGAAAGCACTTAGCAAGACGGCATAATTAAACATGTGTGCTTTACACATTATTGGGTTGAGTAATATTTTATGCAGAAAACTGTAAAACATTAATTTAATGTCAAAGGCTTGCCTGCTCTCCCATTCTATTGAATTTGGCAGTGCAATCCTAATAATAATAATAAATTTAAAAAAAAAAACTTACTTTGCACGACATGTCCCCTTTAAAGTTATTTTAAATTTAATTAATTTTGATACATCAATTTAGATGTACATCATTTGGGATTAAACTATTATTTGATATCATTGTTGAATAAGTAAATAAATAAATAAATAAATAAATAAATAAATAAATAAATAAATAAATAAATAAAATATTTGAGCTAGTGGAAACAAGTTTGGTTGAATTATTTATTTATTTTTACATTCTGTTGTTTTGCAAAGACAGCCTTTGTAAACAAATTGCATTTCAAAGGTATCACAAGAAAGGGAATGCAATTTCCATTCTTCATGAGAAAAATGAATGGAACTGATCCTTCCGTGTACACACTGAAGGGTAGCATATTGGAGGGCAGTGTGCCCTGATAGGATGGATGAGCCACACAAACCTTGGCCAAGCAACAGACAAAAGGGGATAAGGCCAGAGGGTCCAGTAAGTGTGCAGCCAAGCCTGATTCATCAACTTTTACACTTCAAATACAAGTGAGTGCAGCTTGCCAGCTTGATTATCAGATGGGCCCTGCTTCATTACAGAAGATGACATGATACATTTTCTCTGATGTCTCTGCGCTGCCCGGGATCCGCTGGTCATTTTGATGATGAGGAGCTACCGGGATATGGTGCACTCTGCCTAACGCCTTGCAAATATTCACTACTCCTGACAGAGAAGCGCAATTTTTCCATAGTCTCTAGATTTGATATGAAGTGCTCAAGATATTATGTTTTAAGACTTTTTTCTTGCAGTTGGAGGATGAATCTTTCTTTTGGGATGTGTAAAGGTAATGTAGAAAGTAAAAAAAAAAGAATAGTTTTAGTCAATAAATCAGTCTTTCACTTCACGTTTCAAAACTCTGAACCTGAAAATATTTGAAAATTTGTTTTCCTTTTATTATTTAAACATATTTTCTGTTGATTACCTCATGGATTAATCAATGCATCACAGTGCCTTGAACATCATGTACTAAATCAAGCAAATAATAAATATATTTATTTCAGGATTGTATTTTGACTGGTTTGAATTTGCCTCACCCCAGATTTACACTAGACACGACTTAACTGCGGTGCGCATTTCGCAGCTGTTTGTTTGCACCCCAAGTGTCCACTCTGCTCCTCTCCAGAGCAGGGAGCGTGTGCAGGAAGGGGATTGGGTGGTAAATCCAGTGATAAATGTAGATAAGTAGTTCTGTGACAAACTCCAAACACAGCTGAAAACGTAGATATTAAATTCTTTCAATATCCATGGTTGAAATTGTATCGCTGTTATCTTTTTGAAACTTCTGATTTGCAAATAAAATCCACGTGTATGTACACATATGCTTCATGCTACACGTTGCCATCTGTTTCCCAAACAGGGTGATACATTCTGACGACAGTTGTGTAGAAATATATCCATATATTGATTAATGTAGCTGGCATTTTAACAAAATTAGTTCATCTTTTGGTGAATTATTTTGAAAATACGGATGTTGTGCTTGTTCCTTTTCCTGTTGGTGTGACATGCTCTTTGTTGATTGACTCCAGAGCAGCTCTGGCGTCCGGCAAAAAAAAAAAACAGATCTAATTTTGACGAATCGCCATCCGCTCACTACCAACGTGCGATGTCAGTGTAAATACTCACGTTGATTATGATTGTGTATTTGCTGCAGAGGTTTGACCATAGCACAGTGAAACAGAACTGCATCTAGTGCAAACTGGGATTGAGTCACATTTTTCTTTTTTTTTCCTTTTTTCTTTTTTTTTTTAGTTTTCTAGAAATAATCCCTTTGAGATTTAAATATAGATTTTGCCAAATCAATAACATAAAACAGACCAAAATTAAAAGGTAAAGAAAACCAAATAAGTTTAAAAAAAACATTTGACAATTCTTATTGCAGCAGTAAAATCACTTGTTAACAACTTTTTCTTATAAGCAATGGTTGGATGAACCGCACAAACCTCAACCTTCTCACAGTGACTGCGTGTATCACTTGGGATCAGTGACTCAAGTGATCTGGAAAGAAATAAGTGGGTAAAAAAAGATGGATGAATGGATGGTATGTTTTCAGTTCATGTTTCAGCCTATCCCTGACGTATTGCCTTTGGTTTGATAGATTTTGCTTCAGTGTTTATGTTTTAGTTACCCATTATTTTTTATTAATTTGTTTTTTTTTTGTTTTGCTTTTCATGACAATAGTTTCATAAGCTTCACTGATCACTAATTCACTACATCTGCTTCTTATTAGTTCCTCCCAGATAAATATATTGAGAAATCATCCCTCACACAGGGTTGCCAATTTAATAACTTTTGTCAATACCCATAGGAAACATTCAGATCCCCATTTTGACTTTTTACACAAAACAAAAAAAAAAAAAGACTAATGACACTCCTTTGAACTTTTTCTGGTGTTTTTGGATACTGTGAGAAAGCACCTAAAGTTCTTACTCTTCTAAGCAAGTTGGTTTTTCTAAGTGCCTCTGCCAAATCTAAAAAGCACTCACAGGCCATCCTGTCCTCCACAGCAGTACGTTCCAGCTGCAGTCAGAGCAGACATTTGCCACTTTGCATTCAGACTGTTAAAGAATTGCACATGCACAAAGACCTCACTGGCTGATCAGGCCCTGGCTTACAGTCTGGAAAGGATGCAAGTATAAAATGTTACTTGTCTAAAATAAATCAAAATACTAAAATAAATGTGGAGTCTTACTTTTTTGTGTCACTTCTGCTGGTCCAAAGCTTAGAAAGAGGAGGGGATCTATAAACTTGCCAAAACAAAACAAACACAAACAAACAAACAAACAAACAAACAAAAAACCCACAGAAGACAGTTTAGCTGTAGTTCTAAACATATTTGAGGTGTTTTCAAACTCACTTTTTTTGTAATATTGCAACTCAATAACTTGACATTTGTACTATTTACAGAGAAACTAGAGGGTAAAAATGCACAAGGGTGATTTGTGGCAATGAAGTTTATGAATACATGTAATGCACTTGCATCCACTGAAACATCTCTTCTTTCAGTTAAGTGATCCAAAACTTGGGTGTTGTTGTTATCATGGCAGATGTGTTTGCTGTATATGAAAGTAGAAACCTAAAGATTGCTTGAGTGCCTGCAGAAGGCTAAAGGTTGAATAGAAAAGCATTCCCAGATCCTGCCCGGGGTACTGTATTAAAGCATTGCACGATGGGTTGCATTAGTGTCTCCGCAGGCATCCACACCAAACACAGTGGGGACCTGAAAATCACAGCCCTGAAACCAGCGCATGTCCACTGAAGGTCACAGAGCGGAGAGTGTATCTGTTCCAAAGGTGGAACTGCTTGAATAGATGAATCACAAGTGACTTGAAATCAAAAGTTTTTTTTTTTTAGTTTTTTTTTTACCAATGTAAAATACATTCTAGTGATATATAGAAAAGGTCACAGTTGAGAGAATAAAACAAAGAAAAATTCCATATAACACCAAAGAAAATAAACGTATGTTGAATGTTCTTTATTGACCTTAAGCGGCTCTGCCCACTTGGTTCCTTTCAGTGTTCACAACATTGGAGGAGAACTTCCAGTTCAACACTCACATCATTGACATAAAGTATCTTGATGAAAAATTAACTGATTAATGGAATACCCTTTGACTGCAGTCGTCAGATGGATTCAGCCACCCAGCCATCAGTTACTGACCGCAAAAAAAGTTTCCACTTTTTTTTATTTTCTTTTAGTAATTAATTGATTTTTTCTTCAATCAGTTCAACCAGTTTTTCCTGCTTGGCCTTCAGAGGAGCAGGATGTGCT
>NW_013952447.1:152082-153632 GCF_001266775.1 Austrofundulus limnaeus
CATTTATATAATTATAAGAGAAAAAAGACAAAAACCCAGTTAAGCATTAGTGGAGCATTATATAACATGCACTTCAGTATTCAGAGAATAATAACTACCTACAATCTAATTCACTATTTAGTACAGTGGTGTCCAGCCCTGGTCCTCAAGAACCACTATCCTGTAGGTTTTAGAACACGTGTCAAACTTCGAGGCCCGCAGGCCAGATGTGGCCGGTTGGCGACTCCCATGTGGCCCGCCAGGGGGCTAAGCCCACCCCCAATATATATATTCTTTATGTGTTCAATACTTTTTCCCTGTGCCATTCCACATTATTACAAATAACTTCATTTCTGGACATTTATGGTTTGATTTCTTTGTATGTATGGATCACTTGGGTTGTTACCGACATCTGGTGACAATTTCATGTCATTAGCACCTCTGGTAATATATTTACTGAGAAAAATGTTGACGTGTTCAATACTTATTTTACCTGCTGTATATATATTAGGATTCCTGATAGCTGGATTCCTGCTGATCGGCAGAGGATGGTTCCAGACTTATCGAAAAGTGAAAGCGACCCTGACAGTGGTTCGGGCCTTTGAGGAGCTGCCGGGTGCACTTGAATGATTCTGCCAGGCTGGTAGCACACAGACTCCCACCTAGGGGAAATAATTTGCAAACTAGATGTGATTCTTATGAGGATCGCAGCTGAGGAGCGAGACTCCTGCACGTAAGGATTACATCTGGGTGACGCTTCAAATGGTGAGAGGTGGGGAAGACCCCAAATTCGGCTGATTGTTTTTTTTTTTTCTCACCACTTCAAAGATGCAATTAAGACATTTTAAAAGCAGAAGGAAATTCAAGGCTGCTTTGTTCCAAAACAATTGGATTATATATTTGGCTCCCAGCAGCATGGGCTTGATGGCAGTGTTTATCTCAATCTCCCCTGGCTGGAATGTCAACAAAGAGCTTGATTCGCTCCCACCCCCATCACCCGTGTTGGACCCGGCCATGGAACCCAATGACTGAGGAGGAGGAAACTCTGAACTCTAGCAAACTGAGCAGAAATGATAACATCATGTGACTCTGGACTCTGCAGGGGGCCAGGGTTGGGTCCTAGCACAGAACCCCCTCCCTCAACATCACCTACTCCTCTGAACCCACTCCATCTTACCTCCCGTTTATGTGTTGTTTGACCCCCAGCCCCCTCACTTCCTTAGCTGCCTTGGACTGAGCGTGGTTTTTTTTTTTTTTTTGGAGCGTATGTTTCTATGTATCTGTGTAAACACAGGATCAGAGCATCTTTTTTTAACTCACCTTTCCTATTGTGTGTATTCCAAGCTGCAAATGGTACCGTACCATCGTACAAAAGACCTTGGACATTCATTCCCCCATGTTTGTTATTTGTGTGTTTCTCCAGACGGATGTTCTGAACTGCAATTTCATTCTTCATTCCATCTTTGATGTTGTGTGTGAATGACAATAAAAGATTCTGATTCTGAATTGCTGCAATTTTTTTTCTATGTGTGTATTAACTGTTTAGGGAACTATGCCTAAATCATATATAT
>NW_013952447.1:155198-159356 GCF_001266775.1 Austrofundulus limnaeus
AATAATAAAATCTGATTTATAAAACCGTGCATTTGCATGTTTCTGTGCACCTTTCCTTTATAGATCACAGTTGCACCTCGGACTTTGCGCATAAGGTCCCACCTCAGGTTCTACCCCCTACACACCCATACTCAACCGTAAACAGTCAATGCAAAGTACCTCATGAATGTTAAGATGTATTTAAATCAGTCAGCTGATCATTGTCAAAAAAAGCGATTGGCTCAGACATGCTCCGTCGTGCGTCTGGATGATGACAGGTGCTGAGCTGCTCACGTGAACAAAATGTCTGTAATTGACACAGATTTTCCCTCATTTTGCAGGTTTACAGACGTTTAGAGTAATCTAACGATTTTTATAAAAATAGCTTCAAATTAATTTTCTCTCATAGCCTGCAGGACGATAAAAACAATAAATAAAATTAAATAAGTCAGATTAAGTTAGAAATAGGTTCAACACTCTTCTCCCCCTCCTGTCTACTCTGTTGTCTGCGGCTGATCATCTACTCACCCCCTCACACATGCCACAGCCCCACGCACGTGAGAAATACAGACTTTAAAAAGTGAACTTTTTATAACATACACACTGGCGAGGGTGGGCGAGCCTTGCGAGTACCCAAAATGTGACTTTTGCTGTCATGCTGTCTTATCGGGGAGGGGTCTGTGGGTCAGGGTCGTCTGAGGAGGAAGGAGATGAATGGTGAATCGTGAACTTTTATTTTAGATTTAAGTTTTTTTTTTTTTTTTTTTTCAAAGGTCCTCATGGCTCACCAGCAGAAGCACAAATAATACAGTTAAGAAAGCTGATGATAAAGCTGAATAAAAATCAAGGTCTGATTTTGAAGTGAAATTAAACATCTGACAGTGATCATTACACAGTGTGGCTATAATTCCTCAATTCACCATCTGTGTCACAGCTCCCCATCTCTAAAATGAGCGTACGCATGGGTCACTGCTGGCATGAGGAACCACACATTTTTCACGTCAAGTTTGGATTTTACAAATCACAACCTTTGCATGAAAAGTGGCGTACGCAAGCTTTATAAATCCGACCCCAGATCCTTGCTTGCTCATTAAGGTTTGGTGTCAAAACTATTTAACATTTGTTCTGGGTAATTAAGAGATACTCCTGTTGTTCAACAATACTTTTATTTTGCTTTATCGTTTTGAGTAAACCTTTTAATCCTGATTTTCTTTGAGTTACTCAGTTTGAGGTTTTCATTCCTGTTCATCCACAGTAATCTAAAATATAAACCTATATTTTAGACCTTACAAAAGTACTTAATCACTTACGCTTATCCCTATAAATTACTGTAACTGTCATATTCATAATTAATTACTTGATTTGTACATATCCAAAAGTCTGAGCTAAGCCTAAATAAAATAGTTATCTGCAATCTAAACCCAACACAGAGTAAAAATATTAATATTCCTATTCATGCACTGAATGTGTTTTCCTATGTTGTTTTATCTTGTTATTTGATAAAGAAGGATTTTTATTAGGTGGTGCATAATTGATGGTTGTGATGTTGGTTTTAAAATTGCATTAGTATTATTTGTTTGTAGAACATTGTATTAATGTTTTATTATAATTTAAATACTGTCTTAAGGACATGTAACCATGTCTATACATTTGAAAACGTGGCAGTAATGTACTTTCTGAAATTGAGAAAGAACGAAAAGCAAAACATGGTAACTAAAGCCAAACATTATATAAAACATACTGTAATGGAACTAATACTTTTATGTTTAAGCTAGTTATTCATGACATTCTTTAATGACCTAGGTTTTCATGACATGCTGTTCATCTGCAGATAGAATGATTAAAGTCAGAAGAAGATTTGCTAACAACAGTCATTCTTAGATATCACTTGTGTTTATCTTTGTGTTTTCCCTTGACCTTGTATCAAATCTTGCTAAGATGACATAATGGTGTTTGTTAATCTATATGCTGTATATGAGGCCTCTCGAGACACAGTGTTCAACAGTAGTGTGGAGAGGCAGTGATAGAGAGAAGCAGAGGCACAGCGACAGGCCAGGTAGTTCTCTGTGTTTCTTGTTGTTGCAATAAAACTCAGCTGATCATCTCACGGAGTACCTTCATTCTTGGACCATGTATTTCTGTCTTTGTTAAATAAATATTGCCATAACAGTTTGGCGTTGTCGCAGAGATCACTAGGAGATTGACGGACCAAGGCCACATTGCAGGTGGACTGATATGAGTGAGCAAGGACTGGACTGCTCAGGACCGTTGTCTCCAGGTGGATGAAAATAACCTTTTTCAGGTAAATTGTTTTAACAACAGAGATATGCTGGTGACAGTTGTGATGGATGATCTTGAATAAGCAAAGAATATTGATTTTTTTTTTTTTTAATTTTTGGCTGTTGAAGAACCTGAGAAGATTTTGGAAACATCATCTGTTGAGAGTGAGTAAAAGCTTCAAGATGCCTCCTTACTTTTCCAAAGAGGATTTCTGCCAGCTTTTCCAAAAGGTGACGGTGTTGGAGCTCAAGATTCATCGTTTGGAAGAGATGAATGCTTTGGAGAACTCAACATGTGTTAAAATGGGTGAGAAGGCTGAGATGAGAGATCAACATGGAGAGGAGATGGAAGCTGCTTCTGAGTGTAAAACTGTATGGAACTCTCTTTGTGCCAGACCAAAAAAATATATCAGGAAGGATTCAGCTCTTAGATGACATTGAATGGCCAGAGTTACAGAGAAATGTTTTTTTTTTCTCATCCAGCAAGGAGAAGAAAGCAGCGACAGGCTGTAATCAAAACTCCTGATAATGGCCAGAGAAATGAAGCAGTGTTTCTTATAAACAGATTCACACCACTGGAAGAAACTGAGTCTGAACAAAGTTCATCTTCAGAGAGAGACCTGAGATCAGATCCAGCTCAAAGCCAAAGCAAATCCAAAAAGAAACTTTCAAAAATCAAGAAATGCTGATCATCACAGATAAAATGGTGAATGAGATCAGAGGCCTCTGGAACAAGAAAAAAAGTGAAAGTTCTGAGTTTTGCTGATAAAGTGTCTGACCTCACAGAGAAGGTTCTGGAAATATCAGCTGAAAATCCATCTCTGAAGCAGCTCATCATTCATACAGGAAGTGATGAAGTTATGAACCGACAGTCAGAAATCCTGAAGAAGGATTTTAGTCTGCTGCTGAATGCAGTTAAAAATCTCAACATGGATGTGTTCCTCAGTGGGCCAGTTCCTACAGCCAGAGGAGGAGCTGAGAGGTTCAGCAGACTGTTGGCCTTTAACGTTTTTTTGGAAAAGTCTTGTGTTGACCACTCGATGAGTTTTGTGGATAACTTTGATCTCTTCTGGGAAAGAAAACATCTCTTCAAGCCTGATTGAATGACTCTGAATCAAACTGGAGCACACCTTCTGGCTTCAAATATGAAGTATTTCCTGAACAAAGTTCTGGCTGGAAACAAACAACAAGAAAAACCACAACAACTGCCATCTGAAGGACAGCTGGAAAAAAACTGAGATATCACTGGAACACAGCATGCCAGTTACTGATAAGGAGACTGCTTCAGAATCAGAACCAGAGAGAGAGGAGTTGCTTCAAGCTGCAGAACCAGCCTCACAAACAGAGGATCTCTTGGACTCTGAGACCCCAACAGKACAGCAAGTGGAATGCCCCCTCCTGGATTTTACTAACAACATGAAAGAACCTGGCGTGATTAAGATCAAACAAAGACCACACCCAAAACCTGCTAACTCTCATCTTCCAGCCGATCGCAATAAACCAAGATCTACAAAAAGTTGCAGAGCCTGACCACCACCTCTGACCCTTCCCTATAACAAAACAGATGATCATGTTTGTGTTCAAGATGATCCAAAGACCTTTGTGTGATAACTATGTTTTGGGGTTAATAATTACTGTGGGAGGAATAAAAATTGAATTACTGGGGTTGGGATTTCAGAAAAGTACATATACTTAGGTTTATGTTGACATGTTTTTTTAAATACATTAAAGAGTTTGTTTTTGTTTTATTGATCATTTAATTGGTGATTTAATGATCAGATGGAGGAGATGTAATGGAACTAATACTTTTATGTTTAAGCTAGTTATTCATGGCATCCTTTAATGACCTAGGTTTTCATGGCATGCTGTTCATCTGCAGATAGAATGATTAAAGTCAGAA
>NW_013952447.1:159526-160810 GCF_001266775.1 Austrofundulus limnaeus
GTGTTCAACAGTAGTGTGGAGAGACAGTGGCAGATAGAAGCAGAGGCACAGAGACAGGCCAGGTTTTTCACTGTGTTTCCTGTTGGAATAAAACTCAGCTGATCATCTCACAAAGTACCTTCATTCTTGGACCACATATTTCTGTCTTTGTTAAGTAAATATCACCATAACACATACTTATTTCAACTAAAACAAAAGATCATTCTCAGGAAGGTAGGAAAAAGTACATGAGCTGCTGTCTTGTCACCTGATTAATGGCAGGACAAACACAACTGGAACCTACACACCACCCGTCCCCAATCTCAACAACTCATTATTAGAAAAAAGCCCAGTGGAGCTCGTTAGAGGATGAGGGGGATGCGGTAAATAAGGTTAATTGGACGATCTGTCAGACCCAGGAAGATGCTCACGCTGACATGGAACAACCTGAACATGAGTTCACCCTCTGCCCATCCCCCGCCTCCTGTTTGTGTTCATTAGCATTTTGAGGAGTTGATATTGTTGCTGTAGGTGTCTAGCTGTAACTTTAAGATGTGTTGTGTTGAAACTACAGGTGATGCGTAATAATCCTAAGAACTCTGATGTTTGTTTGTTTTTTTTTTTTTTTGTTCTGTAAGACAACTGCCAGAAGTACTTGGGAAATACTTTTATACAAAAACATTTGCCTGTGTTTTACAAAAACACCAGTGGTGTGCATGATATTGATACTACAGCTTCCAAAACCATAATATTGAAATATTTCCTCAGTAAGAAAAAAACAATTATATATATATAAATTACATTAATTTTAATCTTTAGAAAATACGTCTGAAACAGCTAAATGAGCAAATGTACTCAAAAAAAAAAAAACAATCTGACAATTACTTCTAAAAGTGACCTATTAGTTCTGAGGTGGGGAAAAAAGTACTAACTAAAAAAAAAACAACTTAAGGATAGTTCTTATTACATCTAGCAAAGCTCCATTGTTTTGGTTGTCCTCATCAGCTATAATTTTTGTCTGCTCTGTTAATGACAAAAGCCAGTTAATTAAAGAACTTCTCTTCAGGAAAAAAAAAAAAAAACATTTACTGATACACACTAAGATCAGAGAAAAAAGCCAAGGACTCTACAGTTCATATTGTTTGATTAGATGAACATTGCTGCAGCAAAAAGTGATTGCAAAGAAAAAATAGGCATTGAGGAACTTTGCTGATTTTTATGTATGAGTTTATGTATATACACACGCACGCACACACACACACACACACACACACACACACACACACACACACACACACACACACA
>NW_013952447.1:162369-164140 GCF_001266775.1 Austrofundulus limnaeus
TGTGTGTGTGTGTGTGTGTGTGTGTGTGTGTGTGTGTGTGTGTGTGTGTGTGTGTGTATGTATATTCATGTGTGTGGGTGGGTTTGGCTTTGGTGACATTTGGGGACAATTTTAAGACAAAATCCTACATTTCGGGACAACTGATGCATTGGAGGCAAAAGTCGAGTCCCCATTTGGTTTAAATGCCATTGGTGGATTGGGGGTTGGGTTTAGGACCAAATTGTGAATTGAGTTTAGGTTAGTTTTAGCATCAGGTAGGTTACCTGTGAGGTTAGCCTCAGGGTTTGTGGTCAGGGTTAGGCTGTAGAAATGTAATGGATGTCATGGAACGTCCCCAATTGGACAGCTGTGCAAACTTTTGTGTGTGTGTGTGTGTGTGTGTGAATAGCTGTAGGCTCCTATAACACTTTTTTTTTAATGACAGCACGCATTACCAACCAGAGTTTGACTCAAAATATTCTGAAGATTTCAAGCCCTAGATATATTAACAATTGAAAAAAAAAACTTTATAGGCTTAAAAAAATCAATTAGTTATATAGATTTTTTTATGTCACCGCAGCAAGTAAAGCATATCATCATAAGTGCAGGCACCTCCAAAAGACTTTAATGTTTTAACATCTCCCATTAAGTCATTTAGTAATAATGAAGCAAGCACAATATCCACCATCTAGACCTCCATTCTAAATCATATTTTAATCAACTGAGTGCCCTTTCTAATGCACAGTTATGTTGAAAAGTGATAGACTGAGTATGACCTTGACTGCTGATAGATCTGTCATTGCTTTATTTATACACCTACCTTTTGATCAAGCACCAATAAATGTGTTTAAACTTAAGAGGCACTTGTGCTCTGAAGACTAAACTGTCACCTGTCAAGCGACATGATGACTTTACAAGGAGGACAAAAGCCCATAAATTACCACCTACCCATTTTGAGTTGAGTGATGTGCATCAGACGTGGCAGAAAAAAAATGGGAAGAGCTTAAAGAATAAAACTCAATCAAAACAGAAATATACTAGCTAGTTGAAATATTTGTAACGGAACTTTGCAAACTATTTTGTGTGTAAAGTAAATAATTGAAAAGTTTCTGGACACCTTTAGCAAACAAGATAGGATTGAATGTGTAAACTGTATAAATTTGTTGTGATTCATCTTGGAATTCCCAAGAGCATCACATTTTCAACTTAAACCTTAAAATGTCATGAATGTAACAACATTGCTGCTGAAACATGTTAAATGTTTTTGTTTTGAAAAGTTGACAATGTGATAAATTTAAACAGGAGTAACTTTTAAAATAAGACTGGGGTAATTAGCAAATTAACAGTTGCTTCGCCAATAAAGCAGATTGTTTCTTCCTTTGTTTTTTTGTTTTTTTTCTGTTAACTTTTTTATATTTTTGATACAGGTGTGAAATGAAATGGCTCACTGCAAGCATTAATGAAATGATTACAAAAAAAGCCCTGCAGCTACATCCATTTAATCAAAGGTCAAAGTCAATAGGTATATAAGGTCATAGTGTGATATGAAGACTGGAAGACAGTCAGGCTGAGATGTGTAAAATAATAGAAACTGGTAATGTCAATCTTACAAAGCTAACATTATTTTATTTTTCTCAGGTGAAAATGGAGTTACCATCTTCCCTGAAGTATTGTCAACAAATAAAATTCCTTTATAACACTAAATTATAATTAATTATTGTGTAAGTATTATATTATGATAGAAGTGGTGTTCAGACTAAATGATTAAAGGTGAACACAAGTATGTGTATAT
>NW_013952447.1:164330-169337 GCF_001266775.1 Austrofundulus limnaeus
ATGTAAAATTCTAATTTATCACTAAACAGCATTAACATTGTAATTAATTCAGATGAACAATAACAACCATCACAATACCAAAACACATTGTTAATGTTTATTATATACATGGCCCAAATCAACACTATGCTGGATATTTTCAAAAACATAAATTATCTGCAGCATAGTGTTGGGTGTTCATATATGTAATTTCATCATGCTCGGTACAATGACAATAAAGGCATCATCAAATACTGCGCATGCAATTTGGTATGTATTACGAGAAATGTAAATGAAATACAGAAACTTTGTTTTTGATGTTTCTACACTGACTTGAGTTATCAAACATTTGAGGAATGACATACCTCCCTAAGCCCTCTACAAAACGTAACAGCAGAAGAGCCATTTTCACAATTAAGTAATTTACAATAAATTATTTCAAGTTGTCAGCTGATCTTCTTTCCAATAAACTTTGATCAAACATCCATCTATTTGTTGATCATCTATTGAGCTTCTTGCCAATAAACTTTGATTTCTGAAATAGGTAATGTCTGAGAGGAAATTGTAAAGGGGTAATATTTTGTATGTTTCTCAGGCATATATTTAAATTCTGTACCATAATAAAATAACTATGTCACCTTCAGTTGTAATTAAAATGCTGTGTTTACGTTCAAATCAAAAATAAACTTGACTTATCATATGTTTCTGAACGCCTTGAAATTGGCCTGTCTCTTCAAAGTGTATCTTACCCCCGTAAGGATAACTCCGCTGGCAGATTGTCTGGTGGGAACCTGGGCTCTGGGTGGACTCGGAGCCTGGGGCGGTGCTGAGGACGGGGCTGGTGCTCCAGCTTCCCTGGAGCCATTTGGATTCCCAGAATATGGCTTCTGGTTGCCATGGTTGGCCCACTGGCCGGGGTGGCTTCCAGACTCCGGCGGTTGGTCGGCTGGGGGTGTGCGCTTGACCGTTGGTAGTGTGTGGGGGTGGTTAGGTCAGGGGCGTGGCTTCGCTGCCGCAGGGGGTGCTTACCGGTCTCCCTGGTGCAATCTGGGCCGGGCCTTGGCTATCTGCTCCTCTCCACCCCAAAAAGAATGGGTCTACCTCCTGGGTTCGGACATGGGCTGCCCTCTGCAGGGGGCGGTGCATGTCCTGGATCTGGGGGGTATATAGTGAGTATGGGTAGTGTGAGTGGAGTATGGCATCCATCTTGTGTGTCTTTGAATGAGTGGGTGTGAGGATGAGGGTGGGATTGTATGATTGTGTCTGTGTATGATTGGATATTTGTCAGTCTGGGATTTGGGCTGCCCCTCGTCTAGTTTATCTGGGGCCCCACCGTTGATGGTGGGCCTCGTCCCTCTGCCGCTCTGCCCTCTGGTGGGTTGTGTCTTTGACCACCAGTGCACTGGTGGCTCTCGGTGTCTGGGGCTGGGCGCTCAGGCATGGGCCGGGTTGGCTTGGTAGGACTTGGGTCCTCTGGCCCTATTGGGCCTTGGCCTGGGGGTGGTGTGCCCTGGGAGCCCAGGCCTCTGTGTCCATGCCTGGATCTGCTTCGGCGTGGCGGGTGCTGATGTTGGATATTTCACATATCTTCTAATCACTTGTTCCTTTTTCTTCTCTTTCTTTTTCTTTTTTATCTAGTTACTAAAAAAGTCACTGATGAGAAACTTATATGCAGTTGTGCTTTCTACTGAAGTGGCTAAAACAATGGATAACTCCACCCAGAGACAAAATTTTAAAAAATGCCAACAGTGGGTAGTGCCAGGAGAAAGGAGAGGGGCACGGCCTAAGGTGTGTGTGTGGGGGAGGTGTGGCCAGGACAAGAGAATGTGACAGCTAGCTTAATTTGTCAAGCTAACATTTCTGATTGTTCTAAACAAATTATGTCGTAAAAAATAAAGTTTCATGACATACACAATGTTTCATGACATACACAGTTTCATTTAAAATCAACAAGTCAGTTCAGTCTGGGACTGACTCGTGTTGTCACAGTACATCACGTGTGCCTCTTATCAGCCATAAAAGTAATTTAGATCCTTTTTGTGAAAGGTGTTGTGTCATTCTGGGATTTCTCCCATAGACAAGAATTTCTTTGGGAGAATTTTCATCCGGGCCAATCAGAGAACAGAATGTTGATTTTCTGTGCAGTGTCTGTTTGTAGTTTATTTTACCTGGGCCAATCAACAAACAGAAGGCAAAGTTTTGAATGACATTGATTTTCTGCACAGTGTCTGCTAGTTAGTTTAGCATACGGCAGTGGAGGAAGTGAATGAAGCCAGTACGTGTTGATAAGGGTTCTAAATTAAAATAAATTTGTCTGTTAAAGCAGCAGCTCTCATTTACAGCCGTCACATTCGGCTCAGTACTTCTCTCCTCTCAGTATGGTTGTTTACAGCGGACACAATTTCCAGTTAACTTCTTAGCTTAGCCTCTTTTACAGCAACATATGTCGCAGCAAACCGATCCAATCATTTTAAACTTTAGCAGAGGCCACGCCTCCAGCAAGAATCACTTCTCTATAGCCGAGAATCCAGACCCTCGTATGAAGCTATGTGAAGGACAAGGGTCTGGATTTTACCAGGCCAGGTCTTGAGAGCTGTCACTGAGGTTCAGATCCGGTTCAACAGGAGTTGCTTGTTAAATTATCACAACGAAGAGCTGATTGCAGAAATGCAGCTGAAATTCATGGCTTTTCTCAATCACTGTCTCACTGTGCTGCCATTTTTTTTCTTCTCCCGCTGTCTGCCGGTGTCACTCCAGTGAATAAACACCTGTTCTTGTTTACTTGCTTATGGACGTACAACAAGCTGAGTCCCAGTCTGAGCTTCACCTCTTTGCCTGTCATTCTTTCCTGAACATGGTAAGGCTGTGGCAATGATTTGTATAATAATAATAATAATAATAATAATAATAATAATAATAATAATAATAATAATAATAATAATAATAATAATAATAATAATTGATCATTGGGCTGTGAGCAGTGGCATATCCAGAAATTTATTTTAGGCTGGGCCTGAGAAAAAATGGGTGTTTGCTAGTTGTTGCTGCCGTTAGCCTGTGGGGGTCATGGGGGTGGGGGGTGTTCTGTGATGAGGAAGCTTGGTTAAGAGACACATCCCAGAGGAGGAGCTGATCCCAAAAGGCGGTTCTAGGCCCAACTGGTCATTTTTGCTCCCCTGCCTGGCTGCCTCAAGACACTACAGGATTTCTCAAACATCCATAAATGAGTCAAAGCAAGACTTTGGGCATGTTTTTGATGAGGGGATAACACTGTAACATGATATAAAGCTCAAAAAAGTTGATTTTACATGGTATTGCCCCTTTAAGGCAAGCATTAAATGTTTGCATTGCTCACATGGGAAATTGATGTTTTATTTTTCCTATCTGTCCACATAAAAAATGGGAAAATAAATAAATAAAATTTGCAACACAGAACATGCTGAGCTAGCAGACAGCAGAAGGTCACAGTGTCCCTTTCTGGTGGCAGGCTTGTGGGAAAAACAGCAACAAAACCCTTCCCTGTGTGTCTTAAGCTTTATAAGAAATGACAAATTCAAATTGAAATATTGTAATATACATTAAACAAAATAATTTGAAGATTTTATAAACCAATAATATTTATAAGCTTTTAATAGTAAACAATAAAAAACTGTACCTTTTGTTGGGAAAAAATCCAAGTAACATAGTGTTTTATGTGAGTAACATAAAAAAGTGGGGACAGGAGCAACAAATGGCTATAAAAAACTGTTGGCAACAGGTCAGCAAGAGAACTGGGTATTAAAGGGTATTTCAGAGAGCCTGCTATTTACAGACGCAACGATGACTGGAGATTCACCAGGTTGTACGTTTTTGTTATAAAATCAGTTCAAAACATAAAATGCAGCGAAAAAGAACCATGCTGTGGCCGGTGGCTGGATCAATGACTTTAACTTAATATCTGATTCAAGAATGATGCCAGCATGAACCGATGATGATAATATTATATCAACTTGGTCCCAAAATTAATTTTGTGGCTGAAGTTTATTTTTAAACCAGTCCATGCATCATGTTTGATTTTGGAACTATTTACATTTCCATGTGTTCAATCTGATATTAGCTAAATCACAGACTCTCTGCAGTGAATGTAATCATTTTAATTTCACTTATCTATGTTTAAGTTAAATGCTACCCGTTTAACATTAAAAGGCAAAATAATGCAAGTACAAACAAATACACAAATAAATATCTAGTACTGCCAGACAAATAATAAATGTGTCATATTTGTTTAATATCAGTGCTTCCTCCAGTGGATGCAAATCAATTTTTGTACTGAGATGCATGGGGTTGAATAGCTTGAAGAAAGCCTGAATCGCTGCCAACTCTGCCACTGTTTTCCAGTCTGCCGAAAATGGAACACCCTTGTGCTATTCATTATGTGCTACTCAATTATGAATGTCTGAAAAGTTGAATGTGCTGCAGTATTATATTTACTGGCGATAAGAGGAGGGGGAAAAAGCCAGGTTTGGAAGGCCAGAGCTGCTATAAGGATACTAAAGGGATTCTTTGGGAACTAAAAAAAAAGATTTTTTTTATTTAAATAAGGCATCTTAAAAATAAAGAAAAAATGCATAAAACAATATACACATGTTGATGACAAAAATAAAATATGTATACCATGGAAGTGTGTGCATATTTTGAATCATTTTAAAGCTGGTTAATTTCTCTTTTGATGATCTAACATTGAGCTAAATTGTCAGAGGATAGTCACCACGGCTGCCATTGTTCTTAAGTAGTGACAGTAAATCAGCCGAAACCAAAAGCTCCCAGACTTAATTAGACAAGCTTTCTTTGTCCAAAGAAGCCAAATAGAACATCCAAAGAGTCCTTAAAATGAAATACTCTTATTGGGATCAAATATTACTTCCTTTAAAACTCTGATTCCTGAAATTAGATTTTTAGTAATAAGAAAAAATATATTTTTGTAGCTGTCCTTTTTTTTTCTTGCAAAAACCCTTATATACACACACACACACACACACACACACACAC
>NW_013952447.1:169547-171640 GCF_001266775.1 Austrofundulus limnaeus
TTTTACAGATAAGACTGACCCATACTAAGTGTTAAGATGTCTTAAATGATGAATATTGTTTGACATTGAATTTTCAATTTTCTATGATTTTAAATAGACAAAGTTATTCTTTTTGATGAGACAATTAGCTAACTTTAAATAATAAAAAATACAAGGACGAGCAATGAAAAATATTCCATCTTTGAACTTACCATAAGCTCACAAGGCTTCATTACTTAGTATACATCTGATTGCATTCTAAAATTTACCATCTGAAAAGTAGCTACTTGGACATTTATGGTTGTTATAAAACACTGTACAACTTCTTCCATATTGACTTGAGGTCGAGGAAAGAAGACATACTTTCTCATGCAAACACATTATTTGGACATGTTTAACATGTAGTTTTATGAGACACATAATAAGTTGTGCTTTGATATTTCTGGATTGTTTCACTTGAGTCACATTAAGGCTTTGTCACACTACAAGATTTTAAAACAGTCGGCCGATTTTCAAAGACTGAGAGACCCCACACGTGATGATAAAAAATCATGGATGTACCAGGTTTGGTTCTGTACAGTAACACAGCAAGAGACAACACACCACACATGAAATGATATTTCATTCATAAACATTCAGATGTCAGATATTAAATCACGCAAGACTTCCTGAAATCTTGCGAGAATTATCCGAGGAAAAATCTCATGTGACCTCCAGAGAGACATGAGTTCAGAGTAAATAAACATTTGCGACGAGGAAGAAACAATGTTGATCATTTGTGGACTTTTTTTTACCAGAGGAAAAACAATTCCATAGGACTTTTAACATCCAAATGAACCTGAAAAAGTGGCTGCCAAAGTCCCAGCCTGACAAAAATTCAAACGTACACAGACACAATCACACAATCCCACCCTCATCCTCTCACCCACTCATTCAAAGACACACAAGATGGACGCCAAATTCCACTCACACTCCCCATACACACTCTATACCCCACAGGTCCAGGATATGCACCCTCCGCCTACAGAGGGAAGCTCACATTCGAACCCAGGAGGTAGACCCCTTCAATCTGAGGTGGAGAGGAGCAGACAGCCAAGTCTTGGCCCGGGCCACACCAGGCCAACTGGCCAGCCCCCAGCCCCAACGAAGCCACGCCCCCGACCACCTCCACACACAGTCAATGGCCAAGCACACACCCCCAGACTCTGCCAGCCACCCCAGGCAGCTTCAGTTTATTTAGCTCAGCAATGGTGGCCTGTGAAGTCCAAAAAGGTGCACGTTTTATGCAGTTGGTTCGGTTTGAGTCCAGTCTGTATTCATACCAGAAGCTAACTGAAGCGAACCGCACCAGAGTTCATTTGGAAGCAGACCGAGACCACCTCAAAAAGTGGGTCTCAGTCCGGTTGTTTGACCCACACCAGACCTCGCATGAGTGTAGTCACACTTGCACAAAAAGTCCGGACCAACACTGGAACAAACTCTGGTCCATTTAAAGTGGACCACATGTGTCAGGTGTGAATACGACCCATGATTGTCAGAAAGGCAAAAACTGGCCTGATTATCTTTCCATGAGACGCAGGCCTTAGTTGTGGTCAGACTTACATGTTTCTATTAATCATTAGTACATTTGTGGTTTTGGTCTAATGATAAGAATAAAACATGTTTGTTGAATGCTTACTATATTTGACTTAGCATTGGTCATGCTAATGATTTTGTCCTTTGTCAAACCACTTAATAATTGATGGTATCATTATTGAAACACATTTTTCTCTCCCCTGAAAAGAAGTCAATACTGCTTTCTCCCGAGAAAACACTATGAATAAAATAAAAGTGTTCTTCTCAAAGAGCTGACAGAGGGAATTGCATGCCACATACTCCAAATAGAACTAGGTGTTATCTTGGTGTTGTGTTTGTTCCTCAGTTCATTGCTGACATCATGCCCCAGATCTTTGAGTAAAATCAGACTCTTTTTGGTTATTTTTTTAGTGTATAATTTGCTGTCATGATCAGTAAGATAATGTTGGTAAATGGAAAAACAAAATAGAAAAAAAGTCCTAAAATTTAGAGAGAGAGAGAGAGAGAGAGAGAGAGAGAGAGAGAGAGAGAGAGAGAGA
>NW_013952447.1:171839-176269 GCF_001266775.1 Austrofundulus limnaeus
GAGAGAGAGAGAGAGAGAGAGAGAGAGAGAGAGAGAGAGTGAGAGAAGGGTGGGGGGGCAGGCCCATAAATGTGCATCGGCCCGTATTGCCCGGTACACCAGCTGGCCAGTCCAGCCCTGCTCAAAATGTGTGAAAATGGCTTAAATTTATCTCCTTAGTTTACAGTTTATAAGACGTGGTCTTATGCTATATGGCAGAAATCAACAAACAGGTCGAAAACATTTGATTCTACAGCAATCATTTATTAAAAATCCAACATATTCTTGTGATGAAATTGATCGAAAGCATAACACAATTAGATATACAAAGCAAAGTCCCGTTACAGATCAATTTCTGTTAATCCAGGGAGTAATGGATCAGAAACACTGTGTATGGCAGGTGGTGCTTTTAGAAACTGCACTAGCATCAGTTCTAATGTATAGTAGTTTGCAGTAAACAAACTAGAAAGAAAAAGGCAGCCTTGCATGGACAGAAACAGATGCTGAATGGAAAACAAAAGTTGCTATTTATAGTTTACCTACAGACACATCAAGGCAACAGTCATTTATTAAAGTGCACACTGCATGCATTGTTCATGTATGAAGAAAAATAGTGTCTTAAAATAGTTATTTGTGGACAATGAAGATGTTAAAAAATAGTCTTCCGATGAACCCAATACTTTCATGTACCTACAGTACTTGTTCATTGCAATTTCCACCATTTTTCATGGAATTCAAACTTTCTCGGAAGCACTCTGACTTCTCAGTGTCAGAAGAAAAAAAAATGACAGACCCCCTGACAATGGCCCTCAAATACCCCTTCTTCCAGAATTACTTTACTTTGAAGTCCAGTCAAGGGATCAGGCGGAACATTTTAAGTATTTAATCCCCAATTTCTACTCAAATGCACAGTATCCGCTTAATGTTTACCACAGAGAGGTTTTAATTGTCCCGGTTACAACTTTAAACTTTAAAACAGTGTCATACTGAAACTTTATGAGACCACAAGAGAAATATGTGATTTATGTTGTTAAAAAAATAAAATAAAATAATTCTGTGTGTAAAATATTCCCAAATCATGCAATTAGCATACTTTTGTAAAAAAATAAATAAATAAATAAANTAAATAAATAAATAAATAAATAAATAAATAAATAAATAAATAAATAAATAAATAAATAAATAAATAAATAAATAAATAAATAAATAAATAAATAACGGCTGAGAGATTTGCATGTCATAACTTATGCAAAACGTTTTTTTTCCTGTTTTAAGTCCTGTTTCCAGAACGACTCTTTGGCTCATAAGCTGTAACATATAACTATCTATTTCCTTCTGCTCATTAGGACATTGGATGTAATGATGTGAGTACAGTGTTTTAAAGGATCCTCAGCTTTAGCTTTAAAGCAAGTGTCATAATGACAAAGCATGTTATCTTGAAGTCGTACTTTACAAATTCATGAGTGGCTTTAAATTACCATTGGCTAAATATAGATGAATGTAACTCTTACTGCTCACTTTTAGTTGCACTTTTTGTATATGCACAATTATTCTGCCTTTGAATTATCCTGAATAAAACCTTAGCTCAGCTGGGGACTGAGCTTCTGGGAGGGGCTTTATGTAAATAGGTGGTGCTTTGTGACAGCAAGCATTTAGGTAGCTCCAAATGGCTAAAAAGGAGATTTCTCAAACAGAGATTTCTCAAACTTGCATGAATGTGTCAAAGCAACCCTCTGGGTATGTTTTTGATGAGGGAATGACATTATAACATGATATAAAACTCAAAAATGTTGATTTTGCACAACACCCTACCTTCAAGCCCTTCCTGTGTCAGAGCTCTTTTTTTTTACGTTAACCTACTGAGTGGTACTTTCTTAGTAACTGTAAAGAGTTATATGACATGATTTCCAACAATGCTGTACAAATGATCAAATTTAAGCTGTCACAAGTTTTGGACACTTGCAAACTTTGGCAAAGTACAAAGAAGCAGATCATGGCTAAAATTGGAAAACATTCAAAGGACACTGACAGCATTTGGAAAATCAAATATTGGCACAAGCTGCCATCACCCGTTCAGGGAATTATATGGGTCTTGGTGGGAAATTAAAAGTTAAAATAAAGATGTATGGCTTTGATGCCTGGGACCTTGATCAAATATTGATTGTATGGAGTTGTAGGGAAGTTAAAACTGAACCACAATCCCAAATCCATACTGAGGAACATGTGGAACATGGGGCCCCTGTAATTTGAATATCATTTCCTTGAGAGAGATTAGCTTGTCCTTCAAGCCTTGTCAGCCCCTCTTGAAAAGAACCTGCCAGTGGAAGCAGGAACTTTATTTTGCAACTTTTTTTGCTGCTCTTTCATTTCTGCCCTACTGGTTTAGGCTGAAATTAAACACAGACATATTCAATTATGAGTAATAGCAGTGGTGTTTGGATTTATCACCACAGAGTGTGGAGAGTAAAATTTGTGCCTACTTCTGACACACTTGGGTGACTCTTGGATTTAGAATTTAAATGAGGACACCCTTCTTTACATTGGCAATACCCCACTAAGATTTGAATGTTCAAATGCTAATCCACACTGCCTTTGATAATTATAGTTTTTACTATTCTAAACCTTTATTTAAATATGACGTGTCAACATGGTGTGAGGTGACACTTGCATAAAACAAAACAAGTGAACCACCAACTCTTGTACAGAGTAAACACATTTTTCCTCACAATATTTTTTACAATTATTATTGTTCAACATATCCATAAAACAGTTCCTCATAAATGTTTGGAAATGTGAGTTAGCTGGTCTGTCGTGTGTGTTGTTTTTGCCTGTTTATGCTGTCAGAAAATATTCTATAAATTAAAATAAAAGAAAAATAAGAAATTGGTGCTTAATTTATTTTATGGGTAAAATATATGTGCTAAATGATAGTGACAAAAAGACATGACAAGATAAAAGCTCAGTTACCCATGTCTACATACTGAAATGTGTGTTATATAAGACTCAGTTATTTCTAGAATTATGAAGAAATCAACTTTGAATGAACTGTTGAACTGTAGAAATACACACACTGGAAGCAGAGCTCTGGTTAGACTGAGTAGACATTTAAAGTATTCCAAAGGTACTGATCTGGTTATCACCTTGTTGTTATTGACCATTTGTATTTCTGCTTCAGTGGTATCATGACAATAGTGATTCTCCTATTTTCAACAACTACCATTTTCTTTTAGTAATTTGGCTTACAGCTTATGGTTGAAATATATTGGTGAGATGTTTAAATAAAGTAAATAAAAATAAAAAATCACTGCTGTATGTTTTATTTTTATTTTTATTTATTTATTTATTTTTTGGTGGGGTGTGACAGGGTTCTAGTTCAATCTCAATATAAATAGCAGTTGTGTGCATGCAGGAATAAGGTTACAATATTTTTTTTCTGGAAATCTGTTAGTCAAGCAAAGTTAAAAAAACTTCACTTTTAAAAGAACTGCGCTGACATTTTCTTTCCCCTTTAAACATTTTGTGGTTGATTAGCTGAATTGTGGATACAACCTTATAGCTTGCACTTTGTGACTGGTTGTATTAATTTACTTCAAATGGAAATATAATCAGCAAGTCTCCTTCCTGCATGATAAACATATAATTTCTTACATTCTAAAGCTGACACAAGAAAAAAAAACACCTCTAGTGGTGGGACCCGCTTTTCTACAATCCTATATAATTTTGGAAGAACACTGAAGCAGAAGTTAGAAGACTTTTTGTTTAGACTCAGAGTTACACACACACAGGCTCTGAGAGGGTGAGATGGAGTCTTTCTGTGTATTACTTGGGCATTCAGTTTTCAACACTTTCTAACACTTCTTTTATTCATTTCTTTCCTCAGTTCTGTGTTTTTCTATGTAATTCATTCTTTATTAAGGTTGGTCCTACCATTCCTGGATAAACCAACTGTTTATCACATTATTAAATCAGTTTGTTCCTTGTGCTTGCTTTTTGGAAAATTATTTTGGATAAACAGTACCTCCCACCATCATCTATTTTTTTCCCCCAACATGTTTTAACGTATGCTAGGAAATTATATCGGAAACATATTTCTACAGAACGAAAAGCCTTAAACCCTGTTCTCATGAGACCTTTGTTATGTGTGGACCTTAGGTAATTAATGAACTGTGAACAACCTCTGTGGTTTGTGAATTGTATTATAAAGTAAGAAGAAAAAAATACAATCAGTGACCTGGATACACTTCTTCCTTTATCCCTGAATGACTGCATGACTACATAATGGTTGCATAAATTAAATAATCTACAAAAGCCTTATTTCTTTTCAGATCCAGTAGTGTTAAATCTTATAAAAAATGCAGAATCTTCAGTTATCATGTGTACATTTAAAATTCTGAGTTTGTGTTTACACACACACACAAAACACACACACACACACACACACACACACACAC
>NW_013952447.1:186128-187902 GCF_001266775.1 Austrofundulus limnaeus
TATATATATATAATGTTTTTGTAACCCTAAAAAATCCAGCGAATCACTGAATTGATAGTATAAATGTTTGGATTCTTGTCAGGTCATTGTTTTTTTCAGATTTTAAATGTGAGCCCTTTTTCTGAGCTTCTTCATGAGCTTTGAACACTGTTACACAATTACATTCTGTTGCTTTTACACAGAGAGTGTAAGGCTGAACAGCTTGAAGCTTGAGACTTCCAACATGAGTCTTTGGTTGTGCCTGTTGGAGGGAATCATTTTAATAATGTAGTTGCACTCACTGTAATTGAAGTTCCATAATGACCAGAAGTCCTATTAAAAGGGATGGATGCTTTATGTCATGTCAGGTAACAGAGAAAAAAAAAAAAACACGGGTTGATAGCAATTCTTTAAACGCTTTAGAAAATTGGGCCAAGTTCACTCCTAATTGAGTTTTATTTCTTTTTATTGATTTTTGTTATTGTTCTCTGTACTTTGAATAGTATATGGAGCTTACGTTCCAATTTTCCTAAACAGGTGAGAAAAAAAATGGACACCAACATTTTAAAGTCATCCACATTATCTATCAGACAAACCTGATAACATTAGTGATGAATGCTTTGTGATTTTACCCTCCAACAGAACATAAAATACAGCACATCTACAAACGTGATCTCCTTTTGGTAAAATGAGAAAATTGAAAATGCCCTCACATGTAAGAAGATCACACACTGCATATCCTCAAAGAGCCTAAATCCAATACCCAAAGAGTATTTCCTTCTTACTATGAAGCAGAACTGCGCATAAAAATACAGTCACTGTGAACACAGCATAGGACCATATCAAATGATTTTGCACAATTATCTTTCATATTCAAAGGACACAGCAAGTCCCAGTACCCCCTGGTACAGATTACAGCAAAAAGGACATTTTTATCATTCATTCAGTCCCTTTGTGACCTTTCTTTTACATTTACTTCCTAAAATGAAATAAACTAATAATATGTAATTTCTTCAATTTACCACATATGCTAACAGTAATAAACCATGTGTGTCCAATGTTTGTTTATGTAAAATATGTACTTGCTTTATTTATGTATTTACTGTATTACAATGCATAATCAATGGTTTGCAAGAAAATAAACAACAATTTTAGGACATTACTCAGTTAAAATAAATTTAAACAGCTGTTCAGTCAGTAAAATACCTTCACGCATGCTTTAGCTTCACTTCATGTTTCAGCATTTTTCCTAAAAAGTGAAAGAGGTCATACAAGTTTCTCATGTTTATGTATGTTTCCCCAGAATTTTATACCTATTTTGTCATGTTGAAAACATCCCCTTGGTGAAAAGGTGAAGAAAGTCATTTGCCTTTGTTAGTACAATCATTTTTGTACAATGTCTCCCACTGTCTTATTTTGCCTTCTTCTAAACGTGTGTGTGTGTGTGTGTGTGTGTGTGTGTGTGTGTGTGTGTGTGTGTGTGTGTGTGTGTGTGTGTGTGTGTGTTTATCTACGGGTTTTTCCTACAACATGGAGTATTTTTTACAATAAAAAGCAGCCAGGTGGGGACCGAAGTGAATCGTGGGGACCAATGTCAGGTCCCCATGGGTCCAAATGCATGTTACAGGTGTGGGATTCGGTTTAGGACCAAGGTTTAGGTTAGTTTTAGGGTCAGGTAAGTTTCTGTGAGGTTAATTTTAGAGTATATGGTCAGGGTTAGGCTATAAAGTAAAAAAAAAAACATGAATGGAAGTCAATGGAAGGTCCCCACGGGGTCAAGAAACAAAAGAATGTG
>NW_013952447.1:188078-189887 GCF_001266775.1 Austrofundulus limnaeus
TGTGTGTGTGTGTGTGTGTGTGTGTGTGTGTGTGTGTGTGTGTAAACCAATCCAACAAAAATTATGTTAGCCAAAAATGGTGGTTGCATGCAATGCCAAAACATAATATTGGCT
Source organism: Austrofundulus limnaeus (assembly GCF_001266775.1). Lineage (NCBI taxonomy): Eukaryota > Metazoa > Chordata > Actinopteri > Cyprinodontiformes > Rivulidae > Austrofundulus > Austrofundulus limnaeus. The sequence goes on from NW_013952447.1 coordinate 188,193, forward strand.
TCCTCGTCTCAGTGCCATATAAAATACACCAACAGGAATGCATTGACTCAGTTCTCAAAACTGAATTGCGTGAATCCTTTTCTTCAGTAGCAAATTTATGGAAGCATGAATATAGAAGTTTCTACATTGCTAGAAAAATCACAAAGCAACAAAGCATGTTACACATAAAGCAAAGTATATTTTGTTTACATCAAGTGTGATTTGTCTTTCTGCCCTGCAATAGTTTACATTTTAATTAAACAAAACAAATCATATTTCCTGGATAAAAATAAGCTCTTCTGAAAAAAAGAAAACAGGGGTAATTGTGGAGTGATCATTTGCGTTTTGTTTCACCTACACACGCTAGGACAAATTAAGGAATTGTGCATATTTGCTGTGTATGAATTATGGGCATCTGTCTAATTGCTGACCACTTCAAATTTGTCAACTGATTTAAGTGGAAAAGGTTGTCAGTTTTGGTTGTTTCCATGTGGCCTTTTGAAATGGTTGTACACCACCTTTAGTTCAGGTAACTGCTGGAAGTAACAAACTGATGAAATTAATTTGGAAACATGTTGCTCATAATATCATCTTTGCCATATTGAACTGGATGATACAGTATATCATCGGTTAGGGGGATGGGTTAGTAGAGTGAGTCGACAAATTCAGCTTAAACACATCTGTTGATTGGCCACACCGTGGGATTCCAGAGAATAATAATCCTATGAAGGCAGTGGGAGTGAGCTAGGATAAAGGGATCTAATTCTGTGCAGTGGACAAACAAGAAAGCTGTTTTCCTGGCATCACTATTCCCTCAGAGATTACATGTCTCTCATTTTCATCATAACATCCAAGTTGGCTCACTACCGTTAATAGGACAGACCTAAAGACTTAGCCCAATGCATTAGACTGGCCAGAAAAAAAGAGCATATTGGAGTAGGACTTTTACTTACATACCACTGGCTTGTAAAAAAAATGCACAAAATTATTATGACATTTAGTAGGAAGAATGTTACTTCTCTTTGAATACGAAAACATAAAATCCTTCACTTCCGTTACAAGCACAAACAAGTAAAGTAGAACACTTTTATCAGATTTAGGGGTAAACCATTAAACCATAGTCAGGTAGACAGCACAAAAAATAAAAAGAAAACAAAACAAAAATACACAAAAAAAATAACACCATAATATATTGTGCCTGAAGAGCACAATTTGGGGCCCGTGGTGAGTTGTGGTGGTTTCTGCACCAGAGCCCCCCGGCTGTTGAGCCCATCATCGTCCACTTGCTCAATATACCTTCAATTCCTTTAAGGCTGGAGTTCATATACTGGCCAGCTTCATCTCTCTACTGTATTTAATGTGCTCTTCCCTTCCCACTCGTACCTCAAAGCTTTGCCAAACGCTTGCCTGACAACCCATCTCTCAGCCTTTGCAGCAGACAAGTAATACAGGCTCATTCGGCAGCAGCCCATGGCACTGACAGGAGCAGACCTGTGTCTGCCAGAACTGATTACTTGCAAAGATTGCTGATCAAATTGTCAAATGCTGAAAGTGTTTTCTCTGCAACCTAGTAACACATGACCTCATTTTATTTGGGGGAGGGACAGTTTCTCTGATGTCTGTATTTTACAAAGTTACCTGGAATCGTGCAGGTTTTTCTTGCAACCAACAAAAAAAAAATAGTACACACACACACACACACACACACACACACAC
>NW_013952447.1:189982-196721 GCF_001266775.1 Austrofundulus limnaeus
ATATATACCGCTCTTTGATAATTTATTGCTTTTATCTTCATCTGAATAAAGAAAAACAACATTAGGGAATTATGTGCATGCCTCTCTCAATAAGCATTTTTAATCTCTTTCATTAGGTTGGCATTAGAGCTTTGACAAACTGATTAGATGTCTTATTCCCTGTGCCTGCACTGATTGTTGTTAATGGCAACCTGTTTTGCAGGGACATAGGCAGACTGAATGTGGCCTGTTCTGTTCAAGCAATGCTTGTTTTAACAAGAGCTCAATTCAGGTCACTGCAGCATTGATAATGTGACCTTTGTTTGGTATTTGAGTTGTCTTTATTTTTTTAATATCTTCTTGCGCTGCCTCCAACTTTGATTGTAAAGAGTTTTACACATTTTTTGTTCAGATTGAACATTTTTCATAAGTAATCTCAATGATGTGTTCAATACAACCTGTGGAGAAAAAGAGCACATAACAGAAATTTACTGTAGGTGGTAAAACAAACAAACAAACAAACAAAAAAGTCAAGATATTTAAGACATTTTTGCATGTATGTTTTATTTGAAACCATATCCATTTGATAAAAATAGGCCAGTTTGTTACATTTTATTATGTTTTAATTTACAAATGTATGTGAGGATTAAATTGAGTCCTCCTAAGACCTTTTCAGTAAAACAGATGATTTATAATGAGTGGCACACAGCCTAATATAGAACCTTGACAAAGCAAAATTTTAAGGCCGCATATGTCCCACTGGCTCTCAACTTAATGACAGTTACTTAAAGTTACATGATGTTCTGTGTTTTAATTACATATTGCTGTTGGGGTGCTCAGATTTGTTCATTTATTATGTCAAACACAAACTCAAAACTCTGCCAATAGTTTTTAAAAATTGTTTCAATATAGACACTTAGGGTTTTGGGTTAGAGTAGTGGTGGAGGGGAAACTGGCACCACGCCAGCCTCTGCCTCTTCTTCTTTCCCTTTTTAATTACTCTATAGAACAACATGCACCAACAGTACAACTGGGGGTGGTGTGTGTGTGTGTGTCAGGGTCTTTATTCCCATCCCGTTCCCCGACTGCCATTTGGGGAGGGGGTCCTGAAGAAGGGCGGACCGCCAGGTGCGATCCTGGGCTGTGGGTGGGCTTGGGGTTTGGACAGTTGCTGGGGGCGGGGCTGGCTCTCCATCCTCCCTGGTGCTGCTTGGTCTCCTGAGGTGTGGCTCTTGGTTCCTGTGGGTGGCCCCCTGGCCGGGGTGGCTGCCAGGTTCCRGGGGGTGGACGGCTGGGGGGTGCACTTGGTCATTGGCGGTGTGGTGGGGTGGTCATGGGTGTGGCTTCTCTGTGGCGGGGGGCTGGCCGGGCGTCCTGGTGCGGCTCGGGCCGGGCCTTGGCTATCTACTCCTCTCCACCTCAGAATGATTGGGTCTACCTCCTGGGTTCGGATGTGTGCTGCCTCCAATAGGGGGTGGGTGCATGTCCTGGACCTGGGGGGTATAGAGTGTGTATCGGGGGTATGAGTGGAATGTGGCGTCCTTGTATGTCTTTGACTGAGTGGGGGTGAGGATGAGGGTGGGATGGTGCGATTGTGTATGTTTGGGTATTTGTCAGGCTGCGGTCTGGGCTGCCCCTACTGCTGGTTTATCTGGGGGCCCACTGCTACTCGGCCCCCTGGTGGGGTGTGCGGCTGGCCACCGGCGTGCTGGGGGTTCCCAGGGTCTGGGGCTGGGCGCTGGGGTGTGTGCCTGGCCTGGTGACTGCCTGCTGGGGCTCGGGGCCTCTGGCCCTGTCAGGCTTTGGCCTGGAGGGGGTGCGCCCTGGGGGTCCGGACCTCTGTGCCCTTTCCTGGATCTGCTCTGGTATGGCGGGTGCCGGTGGGGCCCATGAGTTTGTCGCTGCTGGCCCCGGGGGCTGTGCCTGTGGTCACTGGGGGGACTCTCCCAGTTCTCCCCTATGGTCTGATCTGGGGGGTGGGTGGGCGGATCTTCCCGTGCCGGTGCCCCTTGTGGCTCTGCGCTCTGGATCTCTCTCGGGCCCTTAGGCTCTGGTCTTCCCTATGTCTGTCTCATGTCTTGGGGGCTGGGTCTCCGATCCTCCACCGTCACTATTAAATATTCCATTGGAGAAATCTTGTATATATACGCATGTTCACAACTGCTCACAAACAGGTGCACTGATCCGGGGGTTTCTGACTGGTCACTGAGTGTGTATATATTATATGTCTGTGTGTATATAATGACAATATGTATGAATGTAGGCATGTATGTATGTACAGTATATCTTTATATATGTATGGGTATGTGTATATATTTTTATATGCCCACCATGTACTGTATTTATCCATTTATTTTTCAGGTGAGCGGACATACAGTATGTTGGGTGTGTGGTCCTGTGTTTTGTTGGTGTATATTTAATACACGTCTAATCGCTATTTCAATCTTTCTATCTTTCTAATTACTTCTCTCTGTTTTTCTCCGTCTCTATTTACTCCACTTAAAAAAAGGTCACTGATGATGAAGAAATAAATAAGCTAAATAAACTAATATTTGGTTTCGGTTTCTACTGAAGTGACACAAAAAAATGTTTCAAATATTTTTATAATATTTTGGGTAATTTTGAGCATTTGATTTTCCATTAGTTCCTTCCTACCCCTAATTTAACACTTTCCCACAATGACTTGTATAAAATCACAACTGTAACAACATAAGATATATGTAAATGTGGCCTCCACTTTTAATTTTCAATAATGGAGATATTGTGCAAGGCGTAGCACTAGCACACAAATAAAGCAATAATAATTAATTTAACTTTAAGAACTCTGGTATATGGCAGTAGTTACTAATGAAAACTAGTTATAAATTTCAAAACTATTTGATTACTTTATAGTATAATGTAGATATTATTATGTTAATTAAAAAGTTGATTGAAAATTAAAGATTTCCAAGGACTTATCTCTGCCAAACAGATACTCTGATTTGGAGCATATGTCACATGATAATGCCCCTGTCTCCCCCACTGGCAAATGAAACGAATCAGGAAGGAGGAGACCGACCGTAGCTCCAGATGCCCTCTTCTCGGCCAGACCTCCCTCAGGACAGGCTTGTCTTGTCTTGAGCTGCCTCATCCAGCCAGAGACAGTCTAGTGATTCCATTAGCTTAGCCTCTAATAGGAAGCTACACCTGGGTCCTTGTACCTCTGCAAAACACCCCTATTCAGCTGCCCATCTTCATCTCAGTTGTGCTCCATGAAAATATAGCTAAAATCAGCCAAATAAACAAGGAATATAAGTATTTTCCATAAAGCCAATCTCAGTGTTGTTAATTTCAAAACATCATGTTACATTTTCTTGTTTTTAAAGGTAAAAGGTAAAGGTGCTTTATTGGTCATCAGTGTATGTTCCCATACAATGACAAAAATTGGTGCTCTGCATTTGACCCATCACACGTGAGTCAACCCAAAAACTGTGAGGTTTCAGTGATGCACCTATTTTAACTTCATTTTTTTAAAAACTTCATTTGAATTACTCAGGCTCTTTTGGGATTTTCATTCCCATCACATCCAGGAACTAAAACACATCTAATAATTGTGTTGCTTCTTTCTGACAACAACTTGAGCTGATCTGTAATTATTTCCTCTTTGTTCCTTTTGTTTTGACTTGACATGTCCCATTGTGGCTTCCTGTTTTATTAAAAATACATGTGCATGCTCTCCTTGACAAAAATCAGTCAGTGAAATAACGTTTTTTGTTGTTGTTTTTTTTTTTTTACAAAAAAAAAATACATGCCCTCTTTGTGTCATGCTACATTTCACTGTTTTAATAAACACATTATTTTCCTGGGGGCTTTGGTTGATATATTCCTGCTCCAGATGGTTGCAGGTTTACTGCTGAAATGTCCAAGCTCATCAGCAGTTTGTTTTTACCTTGCTAGTAAAATCTTCATGATTCACCATTTTATATTTGATTTGGTTTTGACCTCAATGGTGCTTTTTCCTTCATTCCTGCAAGCATGCAAGAATGGCACAAATCTTTCTCGCTTGCAGCTGTGGGTTAGGCTGAAGTGCCCTGATTGACGTCTGACTCCAAGCAGCCGTTCCACCTCTTGCTTAGTAAAGCTTGGGCCAAGAGGATTAAAAATGGAGTCCTCTAGGGCCATGCCATGCCATCTGGTCAGAGTTGATCTGGGAGCAAGGGTTGTCAGCCAGTACTGTCTACTGCATAAAATACTGTGTAACCACACTGAAATACAGCTTATGGTTTCTAAGATACTTTTTTATGATTTGAAAATGCATTCTTACTGAGTCCTTGTATTATTGCTTTTGTACATCTAATGCTGAATAGAATACTTGATTTTTAAAGGGGCTATATCATGTGTTATGGACTAATTAATTATACAGTGTCTGTTCTACCTTGACACTGTCCAATAATCATATCTTATGATTAACTAGTTTTAGCTGTTTCACTCTATCGGCCCAGACTTCAAGACTCCAGCAATGTATGACCTCTCTTATTTTGATAAGGTAGCTTCTGGGCTGAGAGCCCTATTATTGGTTAGGTGGTTACAGTTGGTGATCTGTGATTGGTTGTAAGCATGTCACATGATGTTATATTATTCGGCTGCGCTGCACTGATGGGCCAGTCACAACACGACAGACTTCCTGATTGACCGTCTGCTGTGTTGTTGCTCAGATTAAATCATTTGACGACCATACACACAGACTTTCAGTGCATTTATTCCAACGTGTTTCTGCRTTCTTGGTAAATCATGCCATGACAATAATTAAAATGTGTTTTGTTGTAGCTGACTGCCATTCACAATGTACTTGAGGCACTATCAGTGTAGATTGTGTACAATCTCAGTATTGCATGACAATATGCACAATGCTACTAAGATTTAACAAAATTGGCTATAGCATCCTTATTTTTTCAATATAAAGGGATCTTAATTCAAAAGTTTGGCATGAAAGGCAACAGACGATATGTACTATTTTGGGAAGTACTAGACATTTTTATTGCAATAATATTTGTTTTAAAAACTTACTTTATCTACGCTCATTGCTCCTTTTACAATCACAATGCTCACAACACTTTTTGTGTGCTTTAGCATTACAGGCGCGACCATCTCAATTGGTTCTGGATATTTAGAAGGTCCATCTGATTGCTAAATATATTATTGTCATGAGGTTTGTAGCTGCAATTTATTAGACTGCTTTATGGTATTCTTAATATGATTACTGTACWTTTTTTTTAAATGTTGGGTAGCCCTATTCTAAATCAGCTTTATTGTATGATATTATAACAGGGATGGAAAATAAAAAGGGAATTTGTTCTTAGTTTGAGTCCTGTCCATCTTCAAGACAATCAAAATGAAATATAGAAAGGACTAAATGCTAATGCCTCAATAACCTTTACCACAGAGTGATGGGAGCTACCTTTGATTCCCTGGCCAAGTCTTTAAAGGTTAAAGTGTGTGGTTACTCCTCCATATGCAAGGGAGAGCTAAGATGACATCTGTGTTCTGCATGACCAAGAAAGCAGAGTAGCAGTGCATGAAAATCATGCATAACATGAAAATTAGAGAATTTAGGTCACATTCAGTGACAACTGCCAGACTTCAGGGGAAACCAGAAAGTTGTGATGTTTATATGATGTAATGCTTTTCATTTGCTGCTCTCAGTTGGGCATTAACCGTGTGAGGGAGGGATTTTTTTAGGGGGTGGGTTGCATGGTGGGCGGTATTGGGTTTTCTTATTGGCTCTCCCTCTTTGAAAGGTTTTGGGTATTAGCAGAAACCAGTTGATGCTTCCTTTTCCACTTAGATGCCCCCACCTCCGATCCACCCCAGGCCATTCTGCTTAACCATGTACTTTGTCACCCATGATAATGCTCACACTCATAGAAAGTGACATTTGACAGAGCCAGTGTTCTACCACTGCACTTATCATATGGAAGAATGCTTCCAAAGCAGTCTAAAGAGGGTTCACATCTTAGCATCAGCATCGGCTACTAATGTAACTAATGTAAGCCAATGGTTTAAATGTTACTCTCCACAGTGATACAGAATGGTTGTATTGAAGCAGCTAAAAATAAATTTGAACAGGTATTGTGCACAATGTGAATGTAAGTAAGAAAGTAYGTAAAATTTTATTTATAAAGCGCCTTTCACAGAAATATATTCACAAGGTGCTGTACAATCATYAACAGTATAAAAATGTGATACTTACACAAAATTTAGCATGGCTGTTTCTAAGAGTCTTCTGAACATTTCTACCTATTGGCTAGCCATCTAAAAATCCAACATGGTGACAATTTCTCAAAAAGACTGACACAATCCTTCATAGTCATGATTACTGAAGTTGGATTCCAAAAAATAGACACACAACAGATCTGTTAGACCACATATTCTTAACCCATGAGTGCCACCTTGAGGGCCTCAAAAGAAGAACAGTTTTTAACTTTGGGCCGCAGAGGGCCGTGGGACCGCATTGATTTTGAATAAGGTGCAATACACTTTCTCACCACTAGTAGTAGTAATGCGCCACTCAGACATTTAACAACTTTTTTAATGTGTAGAAGAAGAACCTTAGAAACCTGCCGAGAAAGGAAACCTATTTTAAATTAAAAATAGAAGGTAAAAATAAAAGTAACTTGTCAAAAATCACCAAAGTTTGTCACTAATATGAAGCGCAGCTTCTGTTTTTACCATGCAATATTTTAATGGTTCAAAACATAATTAAATACAGTTGGAATACAGC
>NW_013952447.1:197649-199239 GCF_001266775.1 Austrofundulus limnaeus
TATACAGTATACTGTATAATGTGCTGATAAGCCTGAGTGGTCTGTTGACTGACCTTTGTATTTGTTCAAATAATTGTTATGGGCAGGTTACAATATAAAAATAATCATGTCTTGTGATTATTTGACAGGAGCTTTACTTTTAAACTGTAAGTGTATTTAATTTAGTTATGTTAGTTATGATAGTTTAGTTATGATGTAAATATGCCTGACTGGGCCTCCTGCCACTTTATGTTCAACAAATTGGGCCCCGAGGTCAAAAAGGTTAAGAACCCCTTTGTTAGACCACTCTTTCACTAATTGCCATATATTCTGTATGCTTTTACTAATATATGTTACTTGCATACTTGCATAGCACTCATATTTAAAAATAAAAAAATAGAACAYAGCCCCGTGTTCTGCAGCATTTTATATGGATACAATAAAATATAAAACAGATACTGTTTTTACTTTTAAAAACTACCTGTGTTGCACCACTTATGTTGAGCAGAAGCTAAAATGGGTTTCTCTACAACTTTACTGCATGTGCTGCGGAAATGGCATGCCTTGTGGCAGCTCATTACAGACGAAAAAAAAAGTGTCAAAGCAAAGCTGTAGACACTGTTTATCTRCCAGCTGAGTTGCCAGGGGGTATATATCCAAATAGATGGAGAATAGACTTTGCACAACAGTGGCAAATAAAGAAAAAGTTATTTTAAGTGGCTTGCTGCATTCTAAAAAAACCCTGCTTTTGTGTTGGAATGCTGCAGTTTTGTCTAGAAGCACTGGGACATATTATCTTTAAACCTGTCCAAGAATTTTATTGAATCATTGCTATTTTTTAGCGTTTACAAAAGGTTGGCAAGAAAAAAATGACAAGTGATTAGTCATGTAGTGGCAAATTTATGGTTTCAATTTACGTTTAGTGTATGTCTACAAAATAAGCTTCAGTGCTATTTCAGGGTTGGTCCTATTGCCCGTTTTAACTGGTTTTATAAATAGAAAATAGAGACCAAATTGGCTTTCCAGAGCTAAAAAAAAGCATTAAGACACATTATTATGTAATTTAAAATGTTTAAGTAATCAAATGTCTGATCATTCCTCTATTGCATTCATTTTATTATTTTTTTAATACGAACTATAGATAAGGGGGATGCATTATCCACATAGAACTCATCACAGAGAACACATTATCTTTGCAAACAGTTATCTTGGTGAAACTTGACCAAAAATATGATTTTAAACATTTCGATTGTGAATACATTCTACTATATTAATCACAATTCATACCCTGACTGATAAATTAATAATGCACTAAGAAAGGGAGATGGACTTATCGTTATTCCAGAGTTTAATTAGTTGTCAACATACTGCTGATATTAACTTTCTGGCAGATTCATTAAATAAATAAAATAAAATAAAAACTGTGGGTCAAAAGTTATTTTGCTAACAGATAAAACAGAGTTATAAAAAGTTGTCACACAATATGTTGCTAAAAKTATGTGTTGAAGATGAAGGAGCACTTTAATCTGTTGTTAATATTAGATTCTGAAAATTTAATTGAAATATTTTAAATATATTTCACAGACCAAACTCATCAACACACCTTTTTGC
>NW_013952447.1:200204-202513 GCF_001266775.1 Austrofundulus limnaeus
CCCTAAGGCTAACCTCACAGGTACCTACCTGACCCTAAAACTAACCTAAACTCAAACACACCTTGGTCCTAAACCCAACCCCCAACCCGCCAATGGCATTTAAACCAAATGGGGACTCGACTTTTGTCCCCAAATGCACCAGTTGTCCCCAAAGGTAGGCATTTTGTCTTAAAATTGCCCCAAATGTCACCAGAAACAACCCCCCCCACACACATCTACACACACAAACACACAAACTCCAACCATCAGATAACTCTATCACAGTCATGCCATCCAAAACACAGATTCTTGATAGGCTATTTTGTTGAACCAAAAAGTGTGACTTTTTCCTCAGTCACACAACATCTTGCTCTGAACTTGTCCTGCGAGAGTTAATGGCATGCTTTCTAGAAACGACAGTGTGTCCCAAGATGCCCTGAAAAGTCTGGCGAGACATTAACAAGTGTAGTTAAATTCTACACATGCATGCATGAAGAGACTGAGCTCAAATTACTCTATATAGCTTAATTTGTACAGTACTTAATGAAAAATGTAACTTAAATAGGTTCAAACTATCAAATAATGCTTCAAAGGGGACGTATTATGCAAAATCAGCATTTTTGAGTCATTGTGATACATCATGTTATGTCATTCCCTAATCAAAAATATACCCAGAATGTTGTTTTGACTCATWCATGCATGTTTGAGAAATCCTTCAATCTCCTGTGGTAGCCATTTAGGACTGCCTAAATGCTTGCTGGTACAAAGCACCACATTTTTGTACATAGCACCTCCCTGGGGCTCAGTCTGTAGCCAAGTTCCCGCCCCACAAAGCACTCCTCCCCGAAGCATTGTTGTAAAGACGTGTTGTGTTGGAAATGATAGGAGGTTCTGAAAGAGACAGAGGCCAATTTCAAAGCATTTAGAAATATTATGATGCAAAGTAGTCATGTGCAGATCGATACTGAAATATCGATACTACCGATTCCAGAACTTTGTGTTCTAGAATTGATACTAAAATCAAAATATCGATACTATGATACTTTTATTATTTCACATAATGTATATCATTAACAGAAAAATAGTGGAAAATAACTAAACTATTCCAATCTTGTCTTAAACATGTGGTTGGAGGGAACTACTTTTTATTCCGCTTGGGTAATGCATAAGCAGAGTGGCACGTGCTCCATCAGTCACTCAGTCTGTACATGTATGGCAGGTCATTTTAACATAAAATCTTCCTCTTCTGACTGTCTGTAATTAAATTCTAGATGAGGGGTTCCCAAACTTTTTCATGCTATGGCCTCCCAAACAGCATTAGCTCTGGCCAGATACCTTCTTGCAAACACATAAACAATGCTACAAAATATAGAAAGTAACAACTTTTAAAATGTTCTTTCTCACTTTTATTCACTATTCAAAAATTATTATATTTCTTAAGGATAAGAATATTAAAATGTGCTAAACAAAGAAAAGGTTTGGGTTAGAAAAACGTTTAAACTAATAACTGACTTGCTATGTCATGTATTATTTATAAAGCAGTTATTTATAAAGCAGCTATTTAAAACGCTGTACTTTTTAAGATTTAACAGACACATTATGTGTTATCACAAAGTATCAGTATCGGATCAGTATWGCTGATACCAGCCAAATTTTACTTGGTATCAGTATCTGAAAGAAAACTGGCAGTATCATACATATATCGTATATATAACACTAGGAAAACATAATACTTGTAGTAGATGTGTAGATGTCAAAGGTGGAATATTATCTTTTACCCAAATATTATTTATGCGACTCTGGTAAATAAGAAAAGCCCTCTTCCACCTTTATGCCCCCAATTATGAAGACCGATTTTCAGACCCTGACCTTGAATTACATTTATCATGCAAGCTCAGCTTTCAAGTTTATCAAAATTAATGAAACCTCCGTAGAACATAGCCTTTGCATCCAACAGCCTCTACAAAGATTATATTAGACACATTACATCACTGAACATTATCATTCTAAGTAAAGTAAAGTTAGTGCCTCTGTAAAGTAATTTTTGTCAGGTTAAACCTTAAAAAGCTGTGCCATGTTAAGCTATTTTTTTGCCTTTTGAAGATCTAGAAGTATTTGGAAATTGGCCAGTATTTACTTTAGACACACATATGATAACCCAGTGGAGCAATGACTGAGAGCTATTTTGTTTTAATGGTTAGCCATATGTGTTCATTGTGGATGAGTTACATATAATACCAACTAACTAACTAACTAACTAACTAACTAACTAACTAACTAACTAACTAACTAACTAACTAACTAACTAACTAACTAACTAACTAACTAAC
>NW_013952447.1:203397-205034 GCF_001266775.1 Austrofundulus limnaeus
AAATAAAACAAGCATATACCCACTTTTTCACTTAACTATCCCTAAGTATTTTTGAGAATTGTTGCTTTAAATTTAAAACAAAAAAAAAATCTAATTAACTGCTATATTTATTGTACAGCAACTAAATGGAAAGCTTACCTAGAGAAATAGACACATTTGCAATACACTATATTCGAACCAAATCAAACATTCACATCAAGCAATCTTTCAACTCGTGGCCTTAAAATATTTTACTATTGCTACCCCCTATTTGGTAAAGATATTTATGATTAGATCAGCCAGCATGCATCTTGCATGGAGGTCCCTGATCCCGTTAGCAGCATGCTTGTGAAGCTTATTTCTGTTTATCCACGGTGACATATCAGCCTGAGCTTGTCGGTGACAAAGCCCAATACTTTTCTCCTTACTGACGCGGATTACATTGCAGGCACTAAGTTCTAGCAATTTCTCACCATGTTGGGCTCCTTCCAAGGACTGTTTTGTAACCATTAACAAATCTGGACCATAAAACATTATAAATAGGCCCCAAGTTTGYCTTTAAAGAGTTGGCAACCACACAAGCTTGGGACAAAGAAGCATCTCCAACCCTCTTTCCAATTAGACTGTCCCCTGTGACCACGGCGCACAACACCAGCTCTGTGTGTGCGCATTTGTGTGTCTTTGGGGGACATGGGGGTGGGGTGTTAGTTGGCTCTAATCTGCTTGATGATGAAGATCCTCAGTGCTCGGGGGGGATCTGATGAGGGAGTCGGTGTGTGCGTGTGTTAAGGGAGGGCTGGGGTTTGTGAGTGGGGGGTGTTGCTCTCCTGCCTTACGCCAATGCAATCACGACTGTCGCTCACCACAGACCTCTCACATTATCTCTCTCACTCTTTCTGCTTCACACACTCTTCCTCTGTGTTGCTCACTCACTCGCCCGACGCACTCACACACACGCACATTTCACCGCTCACTCAATCGCTTTCTTCCCCCCACCCTCAGTCGTCGCGCTGCATTCGCACGGACAGACTCCACTTAGGTACAGCTCCTGTGCAGTCTCCAGCTCTTTCCTCTTCTCCAGCTGCAGTGCTCACAAGCATCTGTTATGCTCCAGCTCGCGCTCAAAGTGCACACAGTGAGTGGGATAATGACTGAAAAGCACCAAAGAGGAAAGCAGGGCGATAAAAAGAATTGAAGGGAGCGGAAGGGGGGAAGAGGCTGTTCCTGCGTAAAGGTGGGAGGACAGTTTGATTCAGTGAAAATTTGGATTAAACTGGCTACATCTCTGCACTAAAGTTACCTCTGAAGGTAGGTGCATSTTCTCCTTGAGCTATTCTTTCCACCTTTTATTTGTGTCAAGCAYCCGAGCTTTCAGCTCAACTGAAACCTCTAACTACTCCACACTCACATGGTTTGTGCAGTTTATTCACATTTGATAGTTTGTTGACAGAGTTCCCCGCRACAGACGGTGCACTATTTGGTTAAGGTATTGCTTTCATTCAGCTGCCAAGCACAAGTTAAGAGGTCTCGCTCAAAGAGAAACTTAAGTGTGATGAAATGTTGACCTTGACAGTGTGGTAATGCGGTAAAGTTTGAGCAGCGCAGACACTTTGATAGTTGTGTGCATCTTGAGCTTTCTGTTACAAACATATATATAT
>NW_013952447.1:205307-207087 GCF_001266775.1 Austrofundulus limnaeus
ATATATATATATGAATGAAAAACTCATCAATTAGACACGTCAAAATAAAGGGCAAGTGCTGCGCAATTTGTAGGTCTGACTTATTTTATTTTATGTTTTTTTAGTTTATCCACACATGAAAGGATGCTTTTTAACTCAGTGCTCAACACCGATTATCCTGCTGTGCTCTATCAAACGCTTTTAGCAAGTCGATCTGAGCTCTCCGCTTACGGCAATAAGCTGTGAGAAAATTTAYGATACTCTTATTGTAAAATGAACATGGCAAATCATGTAAATACTCCATGTCCTCTTAATGTGTTTGATTTAAATGTTGCAGTTTTTTTTTTTTTTTCCACCGCACACAGTCACCATTAACTTGCTGAGTGGAAGTGCGCACAAGGTCTTTTGGCTCAATCTTGAAGGGATTCCTTTTGTTTGCACACAGTGTGTATGCATCATATTGTAAGAGGGGAAAACAAATCTCATGTTGTAGAAAGAGATTAAAACAAGCAATCCAAGAGGAAGTTGAACCCAATCTGTTTTTTTGTTAAGAAACAAGTGCATCAAAGATGTAACCTTTCCCTTATTATGCACAAGCAGATTGAAATGAGTCAGACTGGAAATAAATCGGACGCAAAATAAAAAAAAAAATGTGGTGTTAATTCGACAAACCTCGTTGCAAGTTGTAATTACATTAAATATGCAGCCCTTTCACAAACCAGTGAATACCACATGGTCTGGAATCAACTTAATATACTTTTTTGTGACATTTCAAGCCTTGTGTGGTTGATATTGCAATCAGGGATATATTAAAAAAGGATCACACACTAATGATGTTTGAAATCTATAGAAATGTCATGTGAATTATAGAGCAGATTTTAAGTCAGTCTCCTCACTCGCGGACTGAATTAAAAATAAATAAATTAAGCTTTTTTGCCTCCATTACTTTCGCCAGATCAAAAGCTCACTTGGGTGTCAGAGGCACCGAGTTCTCTTATCAACATTCAGCTGGAAACACCTGCTTTGGAATAATCAAATTATACTCCAAGGAGTCCACTTCTACGGGGAAAGCTGGACCCTTTGAGTACACAGAGGCTACTGTGCAGAAAATGAGCATTCAAGGCATGCAGCCACAAACCACTCAGAAATTATAACAGCATTAGAGAGGATAAACCAAGACACATGCAATATACTTGTTATTAAGTGACGACGGCATCATTAACCTGCTCAAGTGCATAYGATGGCTTTCATTTTACCTGTCTGAGTAGTGGCGGAAAGTGATTTTTTTCTACGATGTCGTCCTGTTTTCACGTATCAGTGAGGGGATTTTGTATTCCGGCTTTTGTCTTTTCTTGTTGCACATGTTCTGCACTGCCCTTGATGGATGACAGTCCTGTGAAAGGACAGGATGCCGCATCCTATCACAGTGGATRACACTGAACTGCATTACATCAGATTATCTTGTTACACATTACACCACAATGCTATGCATATGCACGAGTTTAATGAAATCCTTGTCGTTTCTGACCCAATAAACAAATTATTATGTAAACTGACWCATTTATGCACTTCAATGTTTTTGGACTAATTAATTTTAACTTGTTTCTGGCTGTATACTTTGCTATTTAAAATATATGTGAGCCATCACATTGAAACGAGGATTAAATCTAAAAGTGGTACATGGATAAATAGGCAAATATAGTGTTTTGATTAAAATGTTAACAAATATTGCGTTTTGTCCAAATATAATGAATAAATGCCTTATCATTTGAATGAATTGTCTGAAATATAATCGTAAAAC
>NW_013952447.1:207165-208892 GCF_001266775.1 Austrofundulus limnaeus
CATTAAAACTACATAAAATTAGGATTCAGTCCAAATTTGTAACCATCAAGACAAATTAAGTCATATATAAGGATTTACTTATGATATCAGAACAATCCAGATATTAAAATGTAGCTTTTAAAGTCAAGAATCTGAAAATGTAATTAGGTCATTTTGACCAAATTTGACTTAAACCTCATTTTGATATGATGGGTCACACATGTAGTTAGGAAAACAGAAAAAAAAAGATGTTATTCCATGACATCATTACTTGACAGAYGTACATCAGCCACAGCAAGACCTCATGTGAATGGAAAGTCAGCTAGCACCTTGTGCCATTCTCTGCACCGTGTCCATGTAAATTTAATGGCAAGACTAAGTGCTCGGTGGTAAATTACAGCATACGTCCACAGAGCTGTCATCATGTCTTTCGGATCTGCTGCTCAGTTTGATTAGAGAGGGCTGATATTTATATATATGGTCTGCAGCCTTTACCATAGGCAGAACCACAGTGATCATTCATATGGATATGCCACCTATCACTGCATTTTTAAGTACGTGTCCATCAGGAGCCTAGGGGCTGAAATGGAATCAATACTTGAGATTATTTGGAGTCTCCAGACTCTCTTTACCTTGGGCTCTTCAATCTCCCCCCCTACTCAATGGACTCATTTTGACATCATTCCGCTCTAAATGAGGTGTGTCCGAGTTTGTGTGTACGTGGGTGTGCACAAGCGTGAGCACCCAAGTGCATCTGTCTGAGCACATTACTGTAGCACCATAAGATGTAATAAGCTGTCAGAAACTTGCTTCCACACTTTCAAGCATGCGAATGCTAATCAGACAGTGATTTGCTTGTTCTGTCTGCACTCTCGCAGCCAATCTCAGAAGAAACTATTGTGCTTGTACGAGCGTGCTTTGTGTCAGGCAGCAATTTCTCCCCACAGTGAGCCACACTCAGCCAAGACCCCTGCAGACCCCTAAGACCAGGCTCTCCCTGGCTCTCAAGACAATCATCAGCAGCAGTCCTAAACATCTCAAATTAAAGTCTTGCAGTGATGGATGACTCTCAATCTCCTGGAGATATTGCACACGCTTCTTGTCTGAATGATGGGCAACTCCTCTCCACTCAACTTAGCAATTATTTATATAGATTCGTCTCTGTTCATCCGTCAGTTATTTTATTTTTTTCCCTTTTCTTTTTCAGACAGTGTTTCTTCCTTTTTGTGGCAGAAAAGCCCCCGCAGAGGTAAAAGCTCGCACTTTGTGCAGCTTTCTGATTTGGAGGCTTTTTTGGAAAACAAACGAATATGACTTTCCCTGTGGTATACGCATGTTATCTGAGGCGGYGGTGAAAATAGAAGTAGGAAAGATGCAGTTACCTGATGATACCATTTCATATCGAGGACACAACTGTTTTGCCCTGAGAGAAGACGAAGCATTGAGCTCAGCATGAAGTTCTGTGTAAGATAAAAGGTGAGGCGGGTCCTCAGAGACTCGACTGCCGAGCCTGAACACTGATTATTACTCATAYGAGCCCTGCTGTGGTTTTTATCTTAGAATGTCCACAGTTGGAGGGCTTGATAAAAAAACAACATTATTAATCTGCGTTCTTTATTTTTCTTTCTATATTTTTTTATTCCCCTATGATTGCATTTAAATAGATTCCAGTTCACAACCCCACAGTTTAAAGATATTTGAAGGAAACCTCAATTAGTTCAATTGGCTCCTCTCTGGTTCAAATATAA
>NW_013952447.1:213004-214426 GCF_001266775.1 Austrofundulus limnaeus
ATATATATATATATATATACACACATATACATACATACATACATACACATTTGCACATACCATTCAGTCAGTGTCTGAATAGAAAATGATCATTAAATGATTATTGATTCAGTTTCATCAAGGCAAAATGAAAATACTGGTCCAAATTGTCATTCTATTTCTGATGTGGGTAAATATCATTTGACTCTAACTGTTAGATTGGCATATGAWATTGCATTACATTGATCACATACGTATGAATTGAACAACAGTTGTATCATGACAGCAGCGTATTGTCATCCAAACAAATTGATAGAATTTTGTATTGTAAGTGTTGCCGGTGCTTTACACCCCCTAATGCTTATAATGTTTTATTCAAGATTTAACCAAAAATTTGTCATTTCTAAACCTGAGATGGTCTTASTTTAAAACACTACTGTGGCAGGTGATAACAGACGGTGATGCATTCCTTCACAGAATGCTAGGCCTTTAATTTACTAAATGTTTACATTCATTTATTTTAAAGGGGTAGGATTTGTAATCCTGCACCTCCCTTTAATACCGCTGATTACTTTGGGTTTAACAAAACACCATATGGCCACAACTTATTGCTGCTAAAAATACACAGTGTGAGGTTCAAATCATCTTAAAACGCGAGGCCTGTATTACACTGATTTAAACATGTTGTACTATTTTGTTTTCTGTTTTCAACACAGCTCTAGCTAAATATGTCTTCCACAACATTCCAAAACAAAATGATTAATTTTACCCATACATGTCAAGTATCATTTCATTAAAATTGAAGGTGGCCTTTAAATTGCTTTATTTATCGGTCGCACATCAACTTTCTATGAAGCACCTCTCACAAAGCATAACATTTCCATTATGATKAACGCACTTGAGTAGGATATCCTCGCTTGCATATAGACTACTTCTAATGCAGTACAGCATAAATGTTTAAGCCTATAACCCATCTGTTCAGTCACCCTGTCTCAGCATATTATGCTCTATTCAAATGTTATCAGTGTTGAGATACTTTGGTCAAGATTTATGAAGATAAATGAAAACTTTTCTACATGGTTTAAGGTGTTGCTGAAACAAAGTATATAAAGACTATGTAAAGAGTGATGCATATMATTTACAATAATGGAGGTACTGTATAATCCCAAAACTATTTGCATTGAATAGCTTGTGTAGGTGTTCAAGTCTGATTTGAATTATGCAAAACTGGAAGTCCAACCTGAGGTATCTCTTTTCATGTTATCATTTCAGATTATCAGAAATATACTGTACTTATTAGAACAAAACACAGGCTGAGCTACAGCARCAGTAGGTGGGCAATACTGGAGGTAAATGCAAAATATGGTTGAACATAAAATGTTAGTTCATTTATATTATTGTCATGCTCCATGCTCTGATTTCATTTTATTTATATATACAGTA
>NW_013952447.1:214436-229351 GCF_001266775.1 Austrofundulus limnaeus
GTGTGTGTGTGTGTGCACTTGGAGTCAACCCCAATCAAGATAGCTGCCATAACAAAGCAACTTTGGTAAATACAAACATGACTGTAACTCTGCTAATTTTACAGATTTTGAGAAAAAAAAAAAAAAAAAACTTTGCCTAAAACTTTGGCATTGACTATTTTTTTAGTCAATGAAAAACATCTAATTTTAAGTAGCATAAATGGGGAAAAGTTATATATAACTACATCTCACCTATTGGAGATAGCTCTTTGAATGACTTGAGTTTGTAAATAAAAAAAAATGTTTAGCWATGGCTTGATTGATGAGCTGATGACTAGTTTTAAGTAGATACGAGTTGCATTGCTGCTATTTTAAAGTAATGACGATCCCCRGAAATGTAGTGGTTGTTCTATTTCTAATTTTGCACACTGCAATAAAAGCATGATATCCCTGGAACACAGACCAGTAAAGAAGAGCTTTGCCTTTTGACTCAACCTATTCTTCACGTCCACTGACTAAAGCAGAGCCCTTATCACAGTGAACAAGGCTCTGATCCATCCATCCATCCATCCATCCATCCATCCATCCATCCATCCATCCATCCATCCATCCATCCATCCATCAGTTAATCCATCTCCCTGCAACATCCTACCATTACAAGTGAACAAGAGTCCTAGATACTTGGCCTCTTCAGCTGAGGCAGGCAAAGTCTCATTCCCCATCTGSTGGGAGTATTCTGTAAAATTTCTGGTTGAGAACTATGGCCCCGGACTCATTCCAGCTGCTTCCCACTCAGAGCAAACCATCCCAGTGCTCCTTGAAGGTCAAAGCCTGAAGCTATCAAAAGACTRACATCATCTGCAAAAAGCAGAGACCAGAGTCCAAGGTTCCCAAACCACACACCCGCTTCTTCACCACTGGGTCTTGAAATCTTGTTCCTAAACAAATCAGACAGGATGCCATGRTAATGGACTCATCTTTCCCTTCTTCACATTCTACTTCCTTTAAGCTGAACATATTGCGAATTTAGAAGATCCTCCAAGTTTTCTTTCCACCTATCAAAAATATGTCCAGTCAGGGTCAGAAGTTCCCCACCTCTGCATCAATTCTATTTTAACAAAACTTAAGACTTTAGCAAAGTTTCACTTTAAAAAATCTAAAATACAGTTTAAAGTTTTATCTGTTTCCTGTACAGTAGCAAGACACATTTTGAAAAAAAATTTAAAATAATGAAACCAAGCATGAAATGAAGAGTAAAATTTCCTTTTCTTTCCATAATATCCCCGTTGACATTTCCCAGCCTGTAGCTTTATATTCACTGCACAACTCAGGATTCTAGATGAACAGTTTGTATTTTCTGGGAAAGATTTATCCCTTTTTTTAAGAAATTCACAGTAATCCGCTCCAGTTTGAACACATAGCTTTTGAAAGTGTAGTTGCGAAATGGAATTGAATAAAGTGGAGGAGATGAACTTTAGAATATAAAGTTATTCACAAGCCTTTTATTATTGTAACCAATAGGCTCCATTCATTCAATATTTTAATACAAATCACAATGAATGAAGCTGAGATAATAAAAAAAAAAAAAGTTTCTCCCTGTGGGACCTTTTGGGATAGATTGTTTGCCACACGCACAAATATATTTTACTATTGTGAATACTTTAAACTTAGACATAAAAAATATGAGTGATGATGACAAATGAACACACACGYAAAAGACACAGTTCCATTTTTAAACAGACAGTGGCAGTGCACTATTTAATCCTCTGCTTGGTGCCAGGAACACATTTCCTCCATTCTCTTACTAGGATTCCTGGAACTTATGTGTGACATCCTCAAAAGTTTTTAACCACACTTTTGTATGCTGTGCCATAAAGTACCACTGACCCAAGGAGAGAGAGCCATTATAAAAAAGACTMATTCTTAATCTGGGATATTGCTTTCTCATTTTTCTCCTTGCCCCTTGGCCTCTTGTGTGATAACARTTTGATTAAGGCAGTTATGTCACCCGAGAGCCTGAAAGAGCCCACCTTTTAATATTACCTGGCTGACTCATTATGCCAGCGCTGCTTGAGGCTAATAATGTTGAACTGTGATGCTTGATTACAAATGCTGATGAGCCCTGTGTGACAGCGATCAGAGTGGCCTTCAGAATTCCTAAATAATAATCAATAAACAATGTGAATTAATTTTCCAAACAGCACACTGTGAATCTTACAGGCAATTCATTTTTTTGACACATAGTTCCCTTGATAGACTCAGATTGGTACTTGCAGATTTTGAGTTTCTTTTCACTACATAAAAGCTGTGTGGGTGGCAAGTTACACCAAATACATTACCACTGGGACTTAAAAGTCATTCGACCACGCCGGAACAAATACAGAGCAACAACAATCCACTTTGTCAAACCTTTAAGAACTCTTAGAATAAATGCTGTAGAAATACAGTTGGTGTTGCTTTAATTAAGTGCTGGCCATCACAGCTTGAGTATGTTTCTGAATGCTTTTCAGGTCAGGATACTCCAGTTAAACACCAAAGTGAAGCAGAGACTTTTTGAAATTATTTGTGGTAGTCTGAAGAAGGGAATATATATATATATATATATATATATATATATGTTCCTTACACAGTTTAACTCCTTGAATATATTTCACCAAAATCATCCATGTTTACTTGCATTCCCTGTTCAATACCAGTCCGACAAAACACTAGTTTCCAATTAAAACGTCCACTGTTTAAATCCTTCAGCGATGGGGGGACATATATAAAATATTCTGATACAAAGCAAATCTTAGCATTAATTTTATCAAGCAAAATGGAGGCTTGAGTCCTTTAAACTTTTGACAGTATAAAACAATTTGACTCTAAAGTGTGGTCTTAGATGAAAGCATTAGAACAAAGAAACGCTTTCCTCTGTATTCATTCATGCTTATCTTCAGACAAATGCTTTTGTGCAAAATGTCACAGACGAGATAGGTGAACATTGTCAAATGTTTTTTTCCCTTTATTTTGTTTTGTTTTGCTTTGGGTTTTTTTTTCTGTTTGTTTTTTTAATTCAGTTTTCTGTTCAGAAGAGTGCCGCTGTAACATAAAATTTCCCATCCGCCTCCAATGCACCTAAATCACCATGACTCTTAAGGACATCTTTTTTGTGTACAGATTTTTTGACTTAACAGCTTACCATTTCAAACCAGTTATGCCGTATATAAACCATGAACCTGGGAGGTGATAAAGTGTTGCGATTCTTCCATTAAAGAGAATAAGAAATCATCCTGACAGACTCTAGATCTTGGCCTATGTGTGCCTTCCTATGAACGAGACTTCCTCAAGGTCGGCATGATCGGGCTTTCTTCAGTGTACAGAACATGTGATAAATAGGACACGGTGTATGCAGGGATGTGAGTACCAAAAAGAAAAAAGTGGGGTGATAATATATAGGGTTAATCTATTTTTTAACTGTAAACAGAGACCACATAGAGTTGCATTGCTTCTAAGTTTTGAGCTATACTGAAGATGGCAAATGACACACACATAAGCACACACACAAGATATATGCATTTATAAAATTATGTCAGTTTGTACAGTTTGATATTGATATTGAGCTATAGCTTGTTGTGGTTATRGCTGAGAGTTATTCAAAACACATACTCAAAGTGCTACTGCTTCTGCGGAATATTTACCTAAAACTATATGTTGAAGACAGCCCTGCATGTCTGTTATGGGATTCCATATGATATAATACATCATTTAATGTCTAATTACTAAAATCATAAATAAGAAGAGAAAAGAAAAGAAAAGAAACAAAGAATGATCAGCTGTCATGTTCATTTCTGACCTTATTTAGGATGCGGTACCAGCCATTTAATAAAGTGCTAATTCACTGAAATAGCACTTGTGAACTCAGTAATCACCTGCATCTTTTACTGTTAATACATGTCCTGACAGCTCTCCAAGTTCTGTCATGAAGGAAGCACACTCATGTGTTAATGAACCTCTCTGGATTTTATTTTGAGATTTTATATCTGAGCTGAGCTATGACTAAAGCAACATTTAAAGCAGAGCCTCAAAGCCTCGGGGCTTTGTGTTAGACACTTGTGATCTAGACTGCTGAGTTTTCCTGATGAGCAAGKGTCTGTTGACTTCATAGTGTAGAAGATAAACAACAATGTGCTCAGTCACCCTTCTGCAAGCAAGGTCTCTGCCAGTCCCATTTCTTATTGTCTACACAATCCGCTGAACTGACAGATCTATCTGTCTTATATAGAGCCATAAATCACTCGACTTATGTTCTGGTGAGCATTTTTAACCTAAAATTGGCAAAGTTTTTGATACAACTTTATGTAGCAGAAACAATCGTTATGATGTGTTCTTTAAACTTTGCCAATTAACTTTGGTTCATTTGGATGACATTAGTTTCACTTTATTATTTATTTGATTATGTGTAGTTGATTACATTTGACAACAAAAAAGGGGTACAAAATATAAATTTTGTTTAAACCCAAGACTCAATATGATAATGACCATTTCAGAATTTCAGTTTTATGAGACACCTTAATACTGTAAATAAAAAGCTGCATTTCTAAACTTATTCTCCCTTTTCTTCCTTAAAAATGTTTGCATTTTCAAAAAAAATAAAAATATGTACTGCTTTATTATATCTTTTCACTCAATCCCTGACATGGTGGCGTGTTAATGATATACATATATATANCACACACACACACACACACACACACACACACACACACACACACACACACACACACACACACATTATAGACACTTTATTTTATTTTATTTTTTACTAAAAAAAAAACAATCATCCTTGCATGTCCTTATGCTCACTGTTAGCACTGACTCATGCTGTTTTCTGTAATCAGAGCCAGATGACAGCAACAAGGGAGGTGGCAAATAAAAGAAAGAGAGGGGAAAAACAGAAGAAAAGGAGCTTACAACAGTTTCAAAGAGATAATTCAACAGAGCAGCGACCTCTTAAGTCACTGACTATGAAAATGGTGTCTCTCTCCTATTTGCACAAACGGTATCACAGGTTAAAGTGGAGCTTTTTTTCGYAGGCACTTATCTGAGAGTAATATCGCCCAGCAGTGCAGAGAGCAATGCTGMAAACATCAATAGATTGCAGCACAAATTGCTAAAGGCGAGGTAGATGGGATTCCATGAGGCGTATCGTTTTATATCACATGCTGTGGTCACCGAGGGCCGCCTAGGGCAACATCCCAAACAGCCCCCACCGCCCTTCCTTTTGCTTGCACTTCTTTGATCTTCAATAATTAATTAGATAATTACTGCTCTAAATTTTCCAGAGATGTTGCATAATAGGCCATTAGTCTGAGATAATATGGCCGGACCACAGCTTCTAACACTTCAAAAGTCAATGAAAGAGCTGAGGTGATGTTTACTCCTCCTTTAGTCTGTCAACTTATCTTCCGTAAAACAATTTAAAACGCTCCGTTTGGAATCCCAAACTAACTTCCGCACATTGATGTGTGTCACCATTAGGCAAGTACATAAACAGATAAGAAACATAACCATTAAGGAGGTAATAAGGCACTTGTCTTGTGAGATGCAACAGTGGACTCACAAGATGAGATTTTGACATTATTTTTAACAAAACAAAAAAAAAGCTTTTGCCCCAAACTCAGCTGACTATTATCTTTCCTGTCTGATTTCCCATGATTCTCGTTAGACTTTAGAACAGTTCTTTAACTGCATGTGCTTTTGTAACTTTTTTGTAAAGTTGTTTGACCTAACCGTTCAAAAAATAATAAAATCCTCCACAAAAATTCAATCAGCTACAGCATTTCACCTTGTGATACAGAAAGAAAGGAGAAATAAAGTCATAAGATATTCTGAAGCTGTAATGCGATCTTACAGGCGTTTGTCTGGGAGTCTGAATCATGGAAACTCCTGACTGACTGAATGACATTAGAGTAAAATGTCTTTTTGTATCTTAGTTATAAAATGTGCACGTAATAAACTATTTGCATGAAGAGCATGTGCGTGTGTGGGAGTGGGGGGTATAGTGTTAGATTTTGCTTCCCCCTCCCCAAAGTTTTGATTCCAAAATAACTTAGTTATAGATTTCATTTCTATTTTCTGAACTGCATGGTTAATAAATCACCGTCTTATTACAACATCTGTTCTGTTTTATATAAATGCCCAGCAAAAAAACTTCCTCTAAGCATGTACATGCAGAGGGTGTGTAAGGACAGGAGTAGCTGTCTTCATAACATGACTGAACGGACATTTCATGTGGCCCGAGTGTCTGACAATTTTGCTTAAATTTCGGCCACATAAACAATTCAAAGTGGTGAAAATGTCATACATGTAATTCACAAGTCATAATCATATCAGACAAAGTCAAAGACAAGAATTTTGGGGGGCTTCTGAGACCGTTTTTTAACTTAACAAGAAATATTGGGATATTTTTATCTTGTTACTCCCTCGGGGAACACTATTAGCATAACAAATGCGGCAGTAACCACTGTGCTTTGACAAGCTTTACCCTAAAGAATATTTCATTGGGCTATCTGGCCAAAGGGATTTAAAAGGGAGTCTCCAGAGTTTCATGAAACTTTTTTTGTTCTTCCTTGATTTGGAGAGAAACATTCATGTCTCTAAAGTTTTGAACACATTTAGGAATTTATGCAAGAACTTTTCTGTTGATATTGTCAAAGAGTTGCAGTGGGCATCCACAACTCATCTTTACAAAGCTAGAGCTGTATTTTAACGCAACTGCCAGACATCATCCAAGGCAAATGTCTTGGTCTTTACGCTTATTAAAAAAAAAAGTTCAAATATACCTATCTTCATTTTAAAAGAGTAATCTAGATTATATCATGAAAGTAGAGGTGACTTCAATGGTGGATACAAAACAAATTGAGGCTTGGCAGAGGTGAACAACTAAATAATGTGCATGACCAAGAATGCAGTTTTACAAACTGAGCAAACAAAAACAGGCCATGATTTTTTTTTTTTTTTGAAAATTGGATGTCAAAACACGTACAAACATATCATTAGTCATGGGTTGCAAACACTCAGAATTCAGTGGAACTACAACGGAAGATTTGTATTTTTTCCCCCACAATTTTGAGTCAGCATCTACTCCCAAACAGTTACGACCCAGAAAAATACCACATTTACTCCTCCGTTAGTCTGTCAACTCGTCTCACATAAAGCAGTCTGAAACACCCTATGTGGGACCCCAAACAGACATCCGCACACTGATGAGCATCACCATTAGGCAAGTACATAAATAGATCGAAAACATAAACATCCATTAGCATAACGAACGCCACGATCATAACTATATATCAGCGAGTTCGACCCTAATGCTTTTTGAGCTTGTCTCTGCCCTGATAATGAGAGTCAGCTTAATGTGACTCAGTGTGTCTAATAACCCAGAACAGCATGAAAGAAATATTTGCTTTGTCCCTTGTTTTCCTGGATTTGTGTGNTGTGTGTGTGTGTGTGTGTGTGTGTGTATACATATCAAGTAACCATTCAAGTAAGAGCCTTGCTCAACAAGAAGACGCTGGGCTCCACAAAACCCTTTTTGCCATGACTTAAAGAACAGATCAGATATTGAGGTGTTCATCTAACCTGAAATGTTCCCATACCATCCTGATGAGATCAAAAGGCAGCTGTGGGAACGAAGACCCCATCCACAGATGCCATCCTACAATCTGCATGGCCTGAAAGATCTATTGCACATCTGCTAAAATCCTACAGGCCTCTTCAAGACATCTCTGGGTGTTCTATGTGCAAACCCTGACTGGTCAGAGCTCTTTCAACTAGTCCTCCAATTTACACAACTTTATGCTGCCATTTGTTTCTGCTCTTAAATATGACCATTGGGAGCATCGCAAGGCAATGTCCTTACACGCAACAGGAGATACTGCCCAAATGAGATCTGAACGGTCATATAGAACATTTATTTCTCCCTTATTTCTGATTCTGATGCAGTCCCACATTGGAGAAAATCCCATTTTCCTTTAACAAGCCTCAAAGTCCTCTTAAAGAAACAGGAAGCTACTTTCATTAACTATAGAACACCAGTTTGGTAATAGCCTGGTTAAAACCAGACCCTGTCCTTCACTTTGCTTCGTACTATGGTCTGGACTTGATGCATAGACAAGTGTTTCATGCAGGAGGTGTGGCCTCTGCTGAAACATGTACGTGTTGTCGCTGTGACAAAGGCTAAGCTAAGAAGCTAASTGTAAACAACCCTACAGAGATGAGAAAAGTACCGAGCCGAACGAGACGGCTGTAAATGAGAGCTGCTGCTTTGTCAGACAAATTTATTTTAATTTGGAATCCTTATCAACACGGACTGGCTTCATTCACTTCATTCACTGCCGTATGCTAAAATAACTAGCAGACACTGTGCAGAACATCGACGTCATTCAAAGATCATCCTTCTGTTTGCTGACTGGCCCAGGTAAAATAAACTACAAGCAGGCACTGCGCAGAAAATTGACGTTCTGTTCTCTGATTGGCCCGGCTAAAAATCTGCCAGCGAAATCCATCTCAATGGTAGAAGTCCCAGACGGAGGAGTGACGGGAAACTAGAATTGAGTGGAGCTGCATAGGAAGGCAAGGGCCAGGCTAGTTTGGTAACAACAGCACTGATTTTTTTTTATTTTTTATTTTGGGTTAAACTTACACGAAACAATAAATCTCAAAATCATTCAGGAGTTTGGCCAATGCACTATATAGCTATTGTAATGTGGTGTCATCTGAGTATATGTTTTTTTTTTTTTTTTTTTTCTTAGATTGCATGTCAAAAATGTGTTACAAGAACAATTTGTCTTGGATTTATGTTTACACAAAGCTACTTGGTTTGTATAAGAAAAAATGAACATCAGTTTTATACTACCCCCTGGCAGACAAACAAACAAACACAAAAAAGAAACAAACAAACAAGCAAAATAAATAAATAAATAAATAAATGAATAAATAAATAAATAAATAGATAATACACACAAACGAATTAGGCCTCTTTCACAAGTTATTGCTCCTAAATTCAACTTCAGGTTGCATATAATATCTTTCTAGGACAGGATAAAGAATATGCCTTTAAGCAGTGTTAACACTTGTTATAAAAAGATAAAAAAGGACAAAAATGAGCCACCTCATTTGTCTGACCAGTTGCTGAGTCACAGCTAAAACTTGTATTCTGGTTGTTGTCTATACTCTACCTTTAATTGGAACATTGCACATTCACATCACTTGTAGGTGTGTCTTTTAATATAGGTCTTTTAATGCAGTATTGTCAGGCAAGGTTTGTCTTTGTGGACCGAATAACAAATTGGGTGTCTTGGGTTTTCTATAAGCAAGTTAAATCGCACATAGTTCAAATAGTAAGCCACAAGTAAATCATGCCATTTACCAAACAGGGTAAGATTTTTTGTCTGTTTGACTTGTGAAAATATGTTTTTATACATTAGATCCAGTAAACATCACTAACACATTCTGCAGATGTGTTTTTTTTTTTTTATGGCGGGGAGGAAAGTGATTATATCTCTGCATGAGACACACAATAAACATATTTTTGAAGACAAATAATAACTACATGAGACCCATACAAGAAACACATGGATGATTTGCTATCTTATCATATGAACATGGATTACATAATTAACAGCTGCCCTGGGGAAATCAGGATTTGATGGTTGAGGCAGCTGGAAAAAGGGTCCAGCTTGAAATCACCACATTAGACAGATGATGCCTCATAGTAGCTGCTTTTCANGTGTGTGTGTGTGTGTGTGTGTGTGTGTGTGTGTGTGTGTGTGTGTGTGTGTGTTTTGTGGCACAGCCGAGCAGAAAATGTTGCACATCTGGAAACCTTTGATAAAACAGAGCAAGTTACAGAGGAGTTTGGTCTGACCGAAGTAACCTGGACCAGGAATGATACACTCCCACCTCCTTCCCCCTTGATGGAAACTGTAGATCATAAAGTTCAACTGCCTCGTTTTGGGTTCACTGACTTGGCAAAGCCTACCTTTTAATGAAATTAGGTCCAGAGTGCTTTGTCGGGAGGTTTCATTTCAAGGACATAACTCCAGCAAAGGAGAAATCAGCCAGGCTGTGTGCTATTATTCCAGATATTGCCATTTATTCTTTCAGATTTATTTCAAATATGTAAAAAAAACAATAGTATTTAGAAAAGATTATATTAATGTGGCTCACAGCACGAGCAGTTATATGGAGAGGGGTACTTAAGAAGCTCATTTACCAAATCAACTAAATTATTTTTATTTATTTTCGTGATCATCAATGAGAATGCAATGCTTTTGCAATGTTTTATTTTTTCTGTTACTTAAAATCGGAAGAGCCCTCAATCTGATAATTATGCTTTTTCATCCAGCATTAAAGACAGGATACCTACACCAGTTCCCCTGCACAGATGGTTTCAGTTTAATGTATTGGTTAGTAAGGGTGTTATGTCTTGGAGGTGGGTATTTGTGTTGAGTGAAGGAAGCATGATACTCCATCCTAAACTGAACAGTGCAGTCACATGGCAGTTTGACGTTTATTTTAGAACACACTCTCTTCATAGCTCCTGAGACACCCTGCACTGAGCTTATGGGAAACCCCTCAAGGCTCAGTTATAGTCTTGCTTTGGTACTCACGCAGGGCACRCGCACMCTCGCCAGCRTTGAAGATGTTTATACTTGGTGTTTACGTTGCAGCAGATTTCTCCAAAAAGACAMGTGGAWGTACACTTTAGAACATGTGAAATGTTGTAAATAGGGGAGCAAAAGCGTGACGAATGAACAAGTTGTTTGAATGGTGCGCACGCAGGCTTTGTGGAATTAGAAAATTTTGGAGGTGCTGGGACACTATGCGGGGCCGACGAGCAGCGGTGTCACTTTTGGCGTGCGCCCTCTCACACCTGGTGTGACGCGTCAGCTATAAACCTGGCTTCATGCTGCAGTATACACTGGTGACCTGTCTTGGGTKGAAAGGGTTGGAGTGGTAGTAGTTGTAGATGCAGATGTGCATTGTGACTGGTGACTATGTGCATGTAAGAGGAGAGGGAAAAAAAACAGGTAATCTAATGTCATGTAGCTGTTGCTACAATGTAGCTTACCATCATCAGTGTTGGTTTTCTCCTACATGTTGAAAAGGGTTGAGTAGAACAGACAGCACKTATGCTGCTCTCAGCTGTTAATTGTAACTGTTGTTCATCTACTTGTAAAAGTACAGAAAAAATAAATAAAGCTATTGACTGCAGCTGCTATGTGTGATTTCACTCTTCTGTGGAGTATTTCACATCTTTGCGAGGTTCCCCACAAAATCTCCACTCTGAGACCTGGATTCAGAAACTTTCAATTTCTGAGAGAACGCGGGCTGTTGTCCTGTATACGATAGGCTGAAACACAGAAGAAAAGCTCTGGTTTCACTTAAAAATGACATTGTGTGAACTAAAAAGCCCACAACATTTTGAGCTAGAAAGTTACCAAATTCTACCTCTTACTGTAATATGGCTTGAGTACAAAATTACACAATAAGCACTTATTTTTATAACAAGACAGTCACAGAATATTTTCAGTCAGGTGTAAACACTTTCTTCACATTGGTTGCTGTAATAACCTTTTCCTCTATCCACTGTAACCCCGGATTTACACTACATGTGTCTCCTCTCCGCTGCGCTGCAGTACGCAGGTCGTAGCTGTTCGTCTGTGTCTCAATTTATACAGCCTCCGCTCCGGTCCGGTCCGGTCCGACAGAGAGTGTGGAGGAAGAAGACTGCGCCATAAATTCAGTGATAAATGTGGAAGTCAAAGCAAAAAGTATTTAATTATGTGAAAGACAAACTCCAAACACAACTGAAAACATTGATATAAAGKCTTTTGATATCTATGTAGAAACAGTCTTTCTGAAACTTCTGATTTCAAAATAAAATCCGTGTGTATCGTGTGTGTACATGCTTTATGCTACATCTGCTTCCCAAACAGAGCAATACATTCTGACAGCAGTTGTGTAGAAATATATCCATATATTTATTAATATAGCTGGGATTTCCACATTATTCTGACAAATTATCCCGCCTACTAGTGTCTTATTTTGAAAATACAGATGTTGTGCTCATTTCTTTTCCTGTTGGTGCGACGTAATCTTTAAAAATTGACCCTGGCGCTCCACCAGCATCCAGYAGAAATAGGATTGATTTTGCCGGATCGCCGTCCGCTCACTGCCGCCATACGCAGCTGTGCAGAGCCAGTGTAAACACTCTCATTGATTATTATGGGTGCGTATTTGCTGCGGATGTCGGACCGGAGCGGAGCAGAGTCGTAACGCATGTACTGTAAATTAGGGGTAAGGGAGGTCACACTATTGCAAAGATGAGACAAAAAAAGTGCAAACYAGTACCACAGAGTCCTCGTCACCCATCAAATAACAAGCTTGAAAGGATTTCATTTTGAAGTTGGAATTTGCTGTGCAGACACATACTACAGCTGRAGAGCACATTGATTTTAAGGCTCAGGGGACATTTATTTAGCAGTTCACACTTAAGCTTCTGCACATATTAAAAAAAGTATCAAAAATGTAGAGCTGAGAAAATGTTTCTGTTCCAGGTAATTAAATTAGGAGTACCGGAGTTTCATATTTTTGGCTGATATTAGTCCAGTGCTGGCACTGATGTTAGAAAGATATCATCCAACAGAGTACTGATTAAGCTTTTAATAGCTCAGCCTCAGTAAGACTGGCTGGAAATTGTCTGTGAGCAGCAATTTTCAAGTCTTGCCACACATTCGCTGTTGGGTTTTATTCAGGTCTTTGACTGCTCCATTCTAACACCTGAATACAGTATGCTTCAGTCCGAACTATTTCATTATAGCTCTGGTTGTAGGTTTTGTAATGTTGTCCTGCTGAAAGGTGAACCTATGCTCCAGTTTCAATTCACTTGCATCATTTAACAAGTTTTCCAATGTGGATTGTCCTATGTTTAGCGTCACCCTTCTTCCTATGAAGAAAAACTTCACCACAGCACAATACTGCCACCACCATGTTAATATTATGGATGGTGTGTTCACAACGATGAACAGTATTAATTTTCAGTGACTCACAAAGTTTTGCATTTAGTCTAGAAAAATCAGTTTTGGTCTGATTTGGGAAAAGCAACTTTTTCACATTCTTCCACTCCATTTTAATACATTTTATTTTATTAAGAACCCTGGAGAAATGACTATTAAAATAAAATTTTACAGCATGCCTCCACCTCTGACACAATGCATCTCTTTCACATTCAGTGAAATTATTATTATTATTATTATTATTATTATTATTATTATTATTATTGTTATTATTATTAATTAATTTATTTATTTTTTCATTAGTGTCTTCAGCATTGTTGTATGGATATGATATGGACATGTAATTTACATTTTCATGTGGATAGGTTGGTCCAAGTGATACATGCAACTGAGCTTTATATCACATACATTGGCATTTTATGTTATCATTATTTTATTAATTTTATTTTTGTGAAAACACTTTTTGAAATTTGCCCATCTGCCAACCTTTAGTATTTTTATGGACCTTTACATATAAACATATTTATAAATTATTTTACAATGCTACATTGCGATAGTGAAATGTCCTGTGCAATGTTGCCAGATGTCAGAAATACTGTACTTTAGATCACACATGAAACATAAGTAGAAATAAACACTGTTTACACTGAGTGCATTTAAATAACCAAAGGTAGACATGAGCCAATCTAGAACACAAAGTATTGGAAATTACTTGGACTTTGAGCTTGTACATTAACTGTCAAAAAAAATCAATTGATGGATAGAATAAACAGTGGCCTGTGAGTTAAATTAATGTTTTTTTTTAATGTAACCAAGCTTTAAACTTAAAAAAAAAAAACAACAAAAAAACATGATTTAAGATCTGTCTGGTTTGCTCCGTTTTTTTTTAATGATGCAGCTTGATCACTTATGTTCTTTACCAAACCTCTGAGGCCTTAACATATCAGCTGTATTCATTCTGAAACTAATAAATTACAGAGGTAGAGCCCAAGTAGGTGACTGCTTAATGCAAGTGGTAGTGCTGGATTTTCAGGATATTAAAGGGAGCAGAATCCAAATGTAGCCACACTTTTCAGATTCATATTAGTAACAAAATGTTTTAAAATCAGGAAGTGTTTTTCATCCAAATACAGGCTACTACTTTGTGTTGGTCTATTAGATGAAATCTAAGTGAAGCACTTTTTTTTTTATTTAAACATATTATTTTCTATTTTTCATTCACAAAGGACTTCCAGTATCAGTTAAATTATGATCACAGATGAGAAGTGATGAATCAACAAACAGACTGTGCAACAGAATATTCTGATCRCAGTACCATCATCAAGCATTAGCTTGTGTTTCTGTTTGATCAGTCTTTATCTCAAATGACTGAAATCCACCTCATTGAACTTTTGCATGATGTTATCAGGAAAATATCATCTTTCTTTCTCTTTTTTGTTTCTTCAGCTGGCGGTTGTGCTGATGGCATTGAAATGAAATGTCAAGCATTCAGTCTGTGCAACCTGTCAATAGTTTTGTCCTCTGCCAGTTAGGAATCCCACAGGTGGAATGTACACAAAGGTTTTTCATTATAAATCAATATGTAAATGTGCAGCTCTCTGTGCCAGGATTGCTGTGGACTCTCTGCAGTTACTCCTCATCTCTGTCATTATTTACTACAATACTTATTATAAAGTCTAATTCAGTTAGGTAGAAATTGAATTGGAGGGTTTGTGGGAGAAAACAAGTCATCTCCATTATCTTATTTTTGTTCTCTTGTTTTTTGCTCAAAGCTATCAAACAAATAAGTGGACATTTCTTCACTTTTTATTATTCAAGCTAATTGAACAATGCCAAACATTGTCACCGACAATTATCATAATATATATATAT
>NW_013952447.1:229396-231538 GCF_001266775.1 Austrofundulus limnaeus
ATATATATATGAGCAATTTATGCACATATTGAAAACTTGTGGATATTCTAAAACAAATAACTTTTTTTCCATCCATCTTATTCTATTTTTACATTTTCAGGTTGTAGGTCGAGTATCTCTTGAATAAATGCACACCACCTGCTGCCTTTATTGAACTTTAGACAAGATCATCTTATAGGGCGACTGTGGCTGAGTGGTTAAGGGAGTTGCTCCTCCAGTGCAAGATTTTGTGCTTCGATTCCACTGCTAATCAATCAATTGTCTCTGGGCAAAACACTGAACCCCCCACTGCCTCTGATGTGTACCCCATCAGTGTATGAATGTGATATAAAGCAGGGCTTCTCAATTTTTTTAGGTCTGGGGACCCCTTACAGTGGGGAGGAATTTACATGGACACCCTTAAGAACCCCATGCTGATTAAAACTAATTTAATGTCATTTTAACTCCTAAATGCCACAAGAATAGTGATAACAATGAATTAGTCTTATATAGCGCTTATCGAGACCCTCAAAGACGCTTTACAATTTTTCATGCATCATTCATTCACACACACACATTCACACACTGATGATAGTAAGCTACATTGTAGCCACAGCTGCCCTGGGACAGTTTATTTAGTAAGTTTGTTTCACTGATCTATTGGTCCCTTTGGGTTTATGTGCAATTCTACCTAATTACTAATATATTGTAATTTATTTTGGGGACCCCCAAGCTACAGCTCACAGACCTTTGGGGGTCCTGGAACCCCAGTTTGAGAACCTTTGATGTAAAGCACTGATTAATCTCTATTGATATATCTGCATTAGTTTTGTAGAGATYTAGTAGAGTGCTGTGTGAATGGGCAAATTTGGGCACAGTTTGTAGTGTTAAGTGTTTTGAGTATCTTGGTTGGATAAGAAGGTGAAGTATAGGTACAGAGCATTTACCATCTATATTAAGAAGAAACATAGTTGTAGTTCTGGCAAAACCTTGAAGCATCCCCTGTTTCGTGCATAATTTGCCAAATGTCATACTTAAACTGTGCTTTGTGAATCACTCTCAGCTTCCACCATATTAAATTACAACATAATATAAGATTTTAGATTAATTAAAGCAATTTTTATGTTCTCTAATATAATTTGCTTGGGGCGGCCATATGAGCACAATTCAAAAGTTGTTTTAGCTGTAAATGTACATCAAACCATTACTTCTGCAAGACAGATGGATACACACACACACACACACACAAAAGAAAAACAAAATGATCCACACTTACCTTTCACTAATGGACAATAATAACTGCAGTGTTGTCAAATACAAACAACACTTGTTTTCAGTTTTAGAAATTTACAAAATATTGTAACATAGCTTGACTTAGTCCTTTCTGCAACATTTATTCACACCCACAGTGCATCAAATTACAAACAGTAAAGTTAATGATAAATTAATGTGGGCATTTGCTGGTAGAAAATACATGTATCATTATCTGGCTTGTTCTAATTCAGATGGGGAAATCAGCCTTTTCATCACCTTATCTTTTTATGTGCACACACAGAACACTCAAAACAAGCTGTGAAAATTATTTTTGCTTCATAGCTCTAGTGAATGAGGCAAACCAACACCAATGACAGCTTCATGGATGGGAGAACAAATAAACAAAAGAATAAAACTTGCTGTTCAGCATTTAATTTCTGTCAGGACCAMCCATTCTGCATCAGAACATTTGCATTATACTGTTCAACATCTGGGTGACATGATGGTGCAGTACTTGAAACTGTTTGCCTCACAGCAAAATAACTGCAGGTTTTTCTCTTAGCCTTTTTGTGTAGAGTTTGCATGTTCTCCCCATGCGTGTGTGGGTTTTGTATTGGGTACTCTAGTTTCCTCCCACCGACCAGAAACATGCATGTTAGGCTAATTGGTAATTCTAAACTGTCCCTAYAGATGTGAGAGAGTGTGGTTCTCTATGTGGTTCTGTGATGGTCTTGTGACCTGTCCAGAGTGTATGCTGCTTCCCGCACAATACCAGCTATCCCATGGTCCAGAAAGGAAAAAAAAAAAACAACAACACACAAGTAAAGGAAATTGATGAATGGATGCTCAGCATCAACTGTATGTGGACATTTAAGCACAAATAAATTGCTAAAATCCACTGCATTTATT
>NW_013952447.1:232564-239223 GCF_001266775.1 Austrofundulus limnaeus
CCAATTTTTAAAAATCTATATTCTAAAGCTTTTTTTTTTTTGTAAAACTTACATTACACATGACAATAAGACCGACCTACAATCTTGTCATTGAAAGACATAAATTATTGTAGTTTTCTGCTTGAATAATATATTTCTTAAATTATTAGTGTGCTGTCTTCAAACTGAAAATGGAAACAGAATCTATGCATTTCAGTCAAAGCCATCACTCAGTTGAATAAAATGTTGTTGGGCTAAAAAAAAACTAAATGAAGAATAATTCACCAACTTCAGATAAGGGAACCAATGTGGAATAATAAATGTCAAAGTACTAATTAATTAACTTTGAGCAAAACCTCACTTTAAAATGAGAACATTGTCTGAGTTAAAAAGAGCCGATTTACTTGTGTTTCGGGTTGTTGTTTTATAAAATAAATCTGTAGCTTTTGGATGTTATGGCAAATAAACATTTTTTTTTGTTGTATTCCTATCGTGTAATGTTCATGCTGAACAATTCTATTCTAACCCCATATCCAATAATCAACACTTTCATTGATTACTATTAATGTGTGGAATATGTTTAATATTTAAAAAAGGATGGTTTATATATATTTGGAATTTTAATTAAAATGACATAACTAATAATATGAATTAAAATGTTAACACAATACATGCCTTAATAAATAGAACATCAATGTATCACTGTTTTTAATCACTGAAATTGAAAAAGTCAAGTATACACTAACATGTATAATTACATAAATGCATACACTCATTGGTAGATTTTAGGTGTCAAAATATTTAAGAACATAAGGAAGAGATGCACTTTATTAAAAAGTCAAAATAAAATACCAGATAACAACTCTTTACAAGAGTCAAAATGTCACATTTAGTATTTCCCTGACTGCCAAAGATGCATGCTTTTGTTTTGCTGTCACTGATCTGGTTTCTTTGTTTCATTTTTTTTTTCTCTTGTCTAACTGCTCAACACTAGCTAAAACCTAAAAGGAGAATAATGCTTGCTTAAAGGGAAAAAAAAATAAAGAAATGCTAGCATAGAAATATCAAATGCTAGCTAAAAGATGCAAAATGCTAGTTTACAAATGAAACATGGTTATGGGTTACACCAGCGGTTCCCACAGTTGTGGTGACTGATATGGTTATTTTGTGGTTTAAAAGCAGAAAAAAGTTTGGGAACCACCGGGTTACACAAATCAAATTAAATCTCCAGACCGAGTTGAACACGTTGATACATGTGTTGCTAAAATAAAACAAAATGTATGAAGTAGTTTGAGTGCAAAACATCAATGAGGCAAAAAAAAAAAAAAAAAAACAGGAAATCTTTTTGTGACTGCTGAATCAGCATTCATGCAATTAGCAATATGCACTGAGATACTCCACAACCATTATTAATCTAGTAAACAGGATCTGAGGAAACAAAGGCCACAGACCACAGTCATGAGTGCAGCTTTCTAAGAAGCAATAAGCAGAGAAAGGTTAGTGATATCAGACCACCGACACATGGGTTTAAAATTACACAAGGACAGGCACGTCCTGCTCCTATACCGTGGATGTATTTACAGTGCAGAGGAGAAGGAGATAGGAGAAAGTGACTTGCCATGTGTCACTCAGGACGATATCCATGCAGGGAAAATTGATGATGGGGCGAGTCGGGAGGCAGGAGTGATAAAGCCTTTCACTGCCGCCAATTTATATCAGTGTGTTCGCAGGACAGCTGGGGGGAATCACACTGTGTTTCTAACCTCTAAGTGCAACGCAAGTGACAACAGTGGCGAGAAAAATTCTGCATCTATTTGAGTCCACAGAAATGCATCTAATCCATATTGATTAAACATTTCCACCAAAAACAATGTTTTTATTCAATTTAATACTAGCTGCACCATTAATGTGTACGTTCATAAATCCACAACTTAAATGCTGAGCACACATTAGGATGAGATTTAATATTGACTGTCATCAAAGGCAGTAATATTTTTGCCTGTCTGAGTGCGTGGTCATTTGTTTGTAGTGTTGGCAGATTACCTAATAAAACATTAGACTGATTTCAATGAAACTTTCAAAAACTTATTGTTGAAAGTATATTTATAATTGATTAATGTTTGAAGACAAAAACAAAACAAGGTTATCAGCTAAGCAAATTGCTTTAACACAAAAATGACACTAAGTCCGCCAAATTTACAGGCTTTTTGTTTGATTTTGGTGTGTTAACAGGTGAAACTCATTCCCAACACATATTCTGAGAAGTAATGGATTTCATAAGATCTAATAACATCTGGTGGCAACTAATTTTTTCCTGTTTGCAAAACATCACATGAATTGATTTAGGTTGTCCACCACTGATAACTGACTTTAGCCAATACAAATGTTCTTTWTAAAGTTTGACCAAAACAGCTATATCATTAGCATTTGTATTAGAATGCTTTACTTTCTGGCATAAAAGGTGAACTGTGTGCATTATTTCAAAGAATGCTAGGTCTTTAATTTTAATGTTTTTTTTTTTTCAAATGAATCCAAATCATGCTAAAAAGTCTGTGAATGGCTGTATTTAGATTAAATTGTTGACTTTGTCTCTTTTTAATTTATTTATAATTTTACAGTATGACGGTGTGGTAAGCAAGCTCTATTCAGAGTTAAGTTTCCATGTAACAGAGGTAGAACAGGAGGAGGAAAACACATCTCAATTCCAGTGCACATGCTGTGCCAGAAGCATCATCCTAGTGGAAAAAAGGGACAGTTAAAATTTGCATTTAGATTACTGTGGTAATAGAAAGACCACAGCGATGAATCTTGTTCTAAAAATAAAGTGCTAATGTGGCTGTATTTTTGAATAAAATAGTGGAGTTAAACACTTAGGGTGAATCTACATGGAGAGATGTATATGAAATCACAACTGATGGTAACAAAAATGATAACACCCACTAGCATTGGACCAGCGTGCTAAATAAAACATATATTATAATGAATGACGTTCGTCCCTCCCTCTGTAACTGAATGATTAGCTAAAACACTTGCCATTACCTTTTTTTTTTTTGGAATGGAAGTCAATAACCAAAATACAAAAGCTGGAGACATGACTTGAAATGGTAAATTGATCATGTATCATTACACAGGGTATTTACCACGAACATCAAGGGCTGAGTTTTTTATTTTATTTTATTTTTTTTTATAATTCCTGAGCATTACATTGTTTGTCATTAGTGCATACCAAGTGGGTTTAATTTGTTTTCAGTTCTTACCCCATCCTCCAATCGCAAGAAAATGTCAGCTCCACACCATCAGAGATGCTTAATTATGCTGCATCAGTCCTCTACACATGCACGATTTTTTTAAAAAATGTCTCAAATTATCAAATAATCATGCATTCAGTTGGTGAGGATCTCATGCAAATGTAGACAGATTTGTGGAAACATAAACAAAAAGAAATAAATATCTGAACACATGCTGACATTTATTCTTCTTAAACTTGTTTTCTTTGTTTAGCTTCAAGCCAGGAGAGGTGTTTGTGTTGAATTT
This sequence comes from Austrofundulus limnaeus, assembly GCF_001266775.1. Taxonomy (NCBI): domain Eukaryota; kingdom Metazoa; phylum Chordata; class Actinopteri; order Cyprinodontiformes; family Rivulidae; genus Austrofundulus; species Austrofundulus limnaeus. The sequence goes on from NW_013952447.1 coordinate 236,078, forward strand.
ACTAAGCTTTAAACTGTTTACAACATTTAAAATACCAGTCCATTTAAGCACAAGTAATTCTCAAGGCTCACATATTTACTACCCATTCATCTGTTACAACTTCAAGTGAGCAATTTGAGGAATTGTAACATTGATTTTGAGATTTTTTTTTTATTTAACTTTGTGAAAATTAACTGCATTAACATTATAAGGACAGGGATTTTAAAAGTAGGTAGTAGATGAACCCATTTTGATCTCAAAGTTAAATTGAAAATTATATCTTACTACTGCTATCAAAAGTAGTTTTAGTTAATATTTTAGGCATGGAGCAATTACCAGTTTTAAAGGGGCAATATCATGTAAAATCAATCTTCAATCGATCAATCGATCAATCGATCTTTATATTGTGTTTTAACATTATCATTTAATCAAAAACATACCCAGAGTGTTGCTTTGACTCATTCATGCCTTTTTGTGAAATCCTGTATTGTCCTAGGGCAGTCAGGAGAACAAAAAATGCTGATTGGCCCTAGAACCACCTTTTAGGTGCAGATCCTCCTTTAGGCTGTGTCACCAAGCCGAGCTTCTGCACCACATAGCCTCCCCCATGACTCCTGCTGGCTATCAGCAGCAACAACTAGTAAACAACTGGTGAAACCGTGTGAGCACGTCTGCTGAGCTCGTAATACTATTTCTCAGTTCAGACCTTTTTGTATTAAARAAAATGCTTTGAGAAAATGCATTTTCGGATGCCAAGGAGGCCCTCTTTGGTTGGATTTCAATTTTGGAAGGAACTCTCCCCCCCCAAAAAAAAATAATAATTAAAAAAAATTATATCTGTGCAAGCCACATTACGTATAGCTTTCTAAACAAATGAGATTTTAACAATGGATTAACAAGATTATCACTAAAAGACGATGCAATTCCAAAACTCAGACATACACAAACACCACTGTCGTCTGCCCAGGTAAGCTGAAAAATAACTCAAGTTGTTTTGTTCGGTTGTTTAGTCTATCTATGATCTGCAATTACCATTAAATGGTAACCGGCTGTACAAATTTAACTTACAAATTTTGTAACTCATCATTACACGTGTGCATGTGAGGATGACTGGAAGATATCTTACTAAGCTGAAACATTGTCTCTCTACTCGCTCCAGTTCTTCAGAAAACATACTTTCTGGGTCATGGTATCGTTCAAGTATGGTCCAGTTGTATCCTCAGTTGCCATTTTCCAAAACCAATAATGTGTAATGTTGCTGCTTTTATCATTATTACAACAAAATACAATGCTATTATGACCGGTTGTACACGGCATTGAAACTGTTGTGATGACGTGCAGAAATGGGCATGATGGAATCAATAAGAGGTTCTTAAAGAAACAGAGGCCAATTTCAAGGGGTTTAGAAATGGCTGTGATGTGAAGTCAGATTTATTTTTGATTTATACAAATTGACAGCATTTTCATAACAAACAAAGGTGACATAGTCACTTTATTATAGTATAGAACAGCACTATATGCCTGAGAAACATGGACTATTGGCCCTTTTTAATCACATGTTAAAAAGTCACAATATCAATCTATATTATCTATACTGTTCCTGCAGATTTGTACATTAGCAGGTGATTTACAGGACATTATACTGTGTATGTTTTCATTTGTGCATCAAAATAAACTATCAAAATAAACATTGCATTGATTTATTTTAATATGATACCTAATAAGTCCTCATTATCAATCCATATGCACTGTTATCTAGGCAGTGGTTGTGATGAGAGCAAACAAATCATGCTATTTTGTTTGTTTGTTTTTATTTTACCTCTGTAATACCATGGTATGCTTGTTTGTCTTTGTGTCTATGGTGTAATAATAATGGCGTGATTGTGATGCTGTAATTCTGAGTGTTTTATGTGCTGCAKAACAGGAACCTGCTGTAAAACAGCAATTATGCTGAGTCAGGCTTGATTTTTAATAATMTTTTCCTGTTAAATAAATAAATCAAATCAAATCAAAAGCATATTTTTACTTAATATTATCATAACAAGACAATTTAATACCTGTTCATGCCTAACCAGAGGACTTTGGGGGAAAAATGAATTCATCAAATGGGATAAAGAGGATGTGGAAGTGTGGTTACTCTACAAAATGTGAATAAGGAAAAAAAAAAAAAAAACAAAGAAAAAATACACAAACTCATTCACATAAACAATAAGCATGAGAGCGGCTGATTTCTTTCTTCTCCCCCCCCCACCCCCACCCTTTTTTTTCCTTTGGATCATTTCTTCTCTCTCTTTCATTCTCTCATGTCTAATTTATTGCCATCTGCTCGGCTCGGGTGTAAATCTGAACACAGACAGACTTGCTCATCCAGGCTTTATCTGTTAACATCTAGCAATGTCTAATTAAGCAAAAATGGGAACCGCGTTGGCTGAAAAATGCCACAGCCGGGTAATGACAGTCATAACAGTTTGGGATGTGTGTCTGTCACAGCAAGCAAACGCACTTATTAAATCAGGGTAATTAGAAGAAGGAAACAGCCATAATGGGCAAAAGCTATTGGGCTGTGATTAAAGAGGCTAACTTGCAGTATATCTACTGGTTTTTGATTATGTTTCAGCTGTTCAGATTAGAGATAGGATTTATGGTTCTTTGAAGAGAGACAGATCTTGAGAACCCGTTCTGTTTAAAGAACCATTCAAAAGAGACAATTTAGTCAAATGTTATGGCCTTTGATGTAGTGTGGTTGAACATGTATACAGTACATGTATAACCGCGAATGCCACACATGTCATGTGTACAAACTCATGCCCCTCCATTCCTGCATGCATGTTTGCCAGAACAATTGCTGCTCTCGTCTTCTTTACCTGTTTTGTCTGTTGAACAGCACAAGACAAATGTCCATGACTGCATCTGTGAAACACAAGTAAAAAAAAGAAAGAAAAAAAGTATTGCAACTGTCTGTAACTTAGTTCCTGTTGTTTGTTTTAAAGAACTGTTTAAAAGATTCAGACATATTGTAAACAGCAGACCTCCAGTTCAGATGAGTTGGGGGATCACAAACAAGAAAGAGAGGTTTTTATATGTTTAATACACTGACTCTAGGGCTGATTACCAGGAGAATATAAAGCTGGTTTCCTTGAAACTAAAAAAAAAAAAAAAAACAGATT
>NW_013952447.1:239573-241838 GCF_001266775.1 Austrofundulus limnaeus
TTGTTATTCATTGCCTTTCTGTTCAGTTCATCACAACAATAACTGAGCATAGTTGGGTTTCCCATAACTGACTATATTTGCACAAATTCTGCATCACAAAACACAATGCAAACTAACTTTAAACTACTGCAAAATATGTTTCCCCCTGCTGTTTTTCATGTTTGCAAGACACTTTCCTATCATAAAGCTATATAGCCACACTACATTTGAAATTAAAGTGAGCAGATTTGGACCTGTCTTTCAGTGATTATTTATATGGTATGGTTTTTAGACCTGAGCATTTGTTTCTTACGTTCTCTGTCAGAGGACAGTTCCCAATCAAAATGTCGAAATACAAATCTAGCTCTTTTCAGGTGGTTCAGAGACACCCACAATACACTGTGTCTAGATGAGTAGGAGATGCCATTGACAACTCTGAGACTATTTCAAGTAAAAGCTTGTCACACAAATTTATCTGAACATGTTCAGAACACAACTGGCAGGACTGCACAGTCACCCCAAATGTCACAAGACATAATGGAGACTTCCTGGTTTATTCATCAACTCTTTGCAGGTCTGTGAGATTGACTTAAATGCACCTGAAGGCCAGGACCATTTATGTTCTGGCTGATTTCCAACCCTGTAGCATCTTTATATCATCCAGTGTAAAGGAGACTTAAATGTTTAGAGTGAGATTAGAACATCGATACCTACTTAAGACAGCAAACACAGGCCAAAACCTGGCCAATTTTGTGCCCTTGGCAAGATAGTAGGTGGTGCTCCCGGTGCAATTTTCTAAATCTCACAGACCAAATTAGTTTTGGCTTTGGTATTTTTGTTTTTTATCTTTAGAAACCAGGGTTGTCCAGTTAAAATATTTAACAATATAATTCATTTGAAACAGAATGCCAGAAGTCTATCTCATACCTGCCAACATCTGCTGACAACAATGACACCTGCTCATGTTAAATAGCAGCTTTGGAGTGAATCAGTCATGGGGCGGTCCACATGTATACTGCCTCTGAAAGTTTAGTAAAATATATACTCAAAACTATGCTATGCATTTTACTACATTCTCAGGATAATTAAAACAACATGAAATCAGTATTTAACGAAGTCAGAACACTGAAATCTGGATTTTAACCCAACATTTATATTTGGTCTGAAACTACCACTATCCTTATTATTTATTTTTGTCAGCACACTGAGCACATTTATTTGGTAGTCCTGACAGCATCATATGATGATTTTATCACAAAATATCCTCTGCACTGTAACCTCAAGTAGGAACAAAGCAGGTTGAGAAACAAAAGTAACTAGAGATCATTTTACAGATTAATCAACTTTACTCTGATAAAAAGCTATAAACATTTTTTGTCTGCCATTTGTGGTGCCCCAAAGATGGACAGTGCCCTTAAAATTTGTCTATACTGCCTATGCCCTGAGCAAAATATTACATTAAACAATATTTGGCACCACATACTTAAAATATGTTATTATGGGTTATTTTAACTTTTTCTTCTTATTTTATTTGTAAACAGTGCATCATAAGGTCAGAAACCACTGCTTGAATAAAAAACAATGTATTAGCACAGAAAGCACTCTATCTTCCTGCAGAAGCATCAGCACAGTTCCACAGAACAGTAGCTTTCTCAATCAGGGTACCTTCACACTGACCACTTTGACGTCTTGTAGTCTTGCTTGAATCTTACATATTTGTCAGTCAACTGTGTGTGCAGTCTAGCAGAATGTGATGTTGCAACAATCACAGTTCAGCCTTTGAGTCTTTTTTTGCCCCAAAACTGAAGCAATGGGGGCTGAAGCACCTCTGAGTTTGGATAGAATACGCCAATAAAGTAGATACACTGTGGTTCATTTTGACTTGATGTTTTCCAGCTCTCTGCAGTTACATTTTTTCCTATTTATTTATTTATTTATTCCATCCATCCATCCATCCATTTTCTTCCGCCTATCCGGGGTCGGGTCGCGGGGGCAGCAGCTTCAGAAGGGAGGCCCAGACTTCCCTTTCCCCAGCCACTTCTTCCAGCTCCTCCGGGGGAACTCCAAGGCGTTCCCAGGCCAGCCGAGAGACATAGTCCCTNCCGCAGCTCCGATAAGCCGCCTCGCCAATGGAGGCACGGAACATCGTCCATTCAGACTCAATGTCCCCCGCCTCCCCCAGAACGTGTTCAAAGTCCTGCCGGAGATGGGAGTTGAAGCTCCGTCTCACAGGGGACTCCGTCAGATATTCCCAGCAGACCCTCACTACATGTTTGGGCCTGCCAG
>NW_013952447.1:249162-252517 GCF_001266775.1 Austrofundulus limnaeus
TATATATAGATATATCTTGGAGTGGCCCTAATTTTCCATCATAGAGAACAGCAGTGGAGTTATTTCATAGCATTCTGTTTTACAGCAGAAACTCTTAAACTCTGGGCAGCAATTAGCAAATGAGAGTGGAAAAGCTGGTGTATGGAGAAGAGATGGACCCAAATGCCCAATCCTTCTCACTACTCGCTGGAAGGCACAAGCAGGAAGTAACCAGGTGGCCACTTAGGTTCTTTCAGTCTGAGATAATGAGTCATGTCAAGCAGAAGGCTCTCAGTCTCTTCTCCAGCCCAGAGTGCATCTATTTGCAACCAAAACTTATCTTTTAGCTTTCTTCTCTTCTTTCTCACCATATATGTCGTGCATGTGAAGGCTACACATTTTTCTTTACAAGACTGTTAAATTAAATGTTATTTTCACTGAATAAAACTCAAAATAGCAGGAACTACTGTATTTKATGTTCCCCACATGCACGTCATTGAGGAAGAATAATTGGACGATAACTTGTAGGAACTTAGACTAAATTAGTGCAACTCTGTYCCAGAACATCAACCTTCCCCTCATAACCTTTTGGCTCTTTTCAAGCAAGGTCAGCATGCATATCACAATTCTAACACTGTTTTGATAGATTCTTTTCCCACTGAGACCTACAATCATGTGAAAAGATGCAGCAAAGCTTTGCTGCAGGAGAAAGAGAATAAAAAACAGGGTTGTGATTGGACATGAATACATTTTAGAAATTACTGTGCTTTAGACTCAAAACCACTCTAATATTTAGCCCCATTTTATCTGCTTAAATATAAAGTAAACAAGACAGTCATGTGTGGTGACTTTATAGACATAAACAATGCTGCAACTTATGGCTCTGATTCATTTTTATTATTCAATATTTGATCAAAACAAACATAATATGACAAACCATAATGCACAATATCATGCAAAATGTTGAGATCTCATGAGATGTTCAGAGTATGTGTTCAGAATAACTGTCAGCTAATGTCACACCAAATTGTAGCTCAATAGCTGAGTTATACCATCTTTTTTTTTGCTGGCAAGGGTTAATTGGCTGTGTCAAACATCTTAAATTAGGCTAATGCCAAATGTTAATCAGTTTTAGACATACAGCAGTGATTACTTTCTGAGAATTTCACTAAAGTCTTCACAGTGGTTCATACATTTTTTTTGCCAGCAATCAAATATTGTTGATTCTAACAGTTATTTTAATCTTATGTTATAAGATTTAAGTTAATATGTTCTGCAAAGTGAAGAACTCCGATATTCTGTTCTCGTTGGTGGTCAGCCATCTTACAAATGATCATACAAACATACAAAAGTAAAGCTCAAATTTTGTAAAATATAGCATGTTTTGTATTGGATAAGACTAGCTGTGGTGGCCATCTTGAATTGGAAAGGCTCCAAATGTTAATCAGATGTACATTGAGTAATAAGCTTGTGGGGGTTACATTAAGACCCCCGTTTACAAGGAACTGGTTTTCAGTAAACCACAACATTTTTGTTGCGATCCAGCCACTTGTTTACACGTCACTGTTAATTGAATTCTCTGAAACCGGCACTTTTTGAAACCAGGTCTCAGAGTGGAACTTTTCAGTAACACCCCCCACGGTGGGGTGAAGTAATCCAAATGTGTGAATGTGTGTATGCTCACACAGGCAGCTACATGCTATTTTTTTTCTAAACTAACAATTACAATAAATTACAGACAGCAGACTGATTTTTAGGTACTCACCCTTTGTAACATATAGGAGAAATAAAAAAACAGCTTGGGTCTGAAGGAATTTTAGTTTATTCACTATAGGTTAGGCAGCCATTTCATGATAAATGCATGAGTGAAACCATCTCAGGGTTGCCAAATAAAAACAAACAAACAAAAAAAGTTTTGCCCTTCCTACTCTGTGCACATTTACACAAAATTCAACAAATACCTTATTTTACAATGCTCTCACTCAGCATATATGACAGTTTAGGTCAAAATAAAATAATATACGGACAGTACAACAGTTTATCATGGCTCATCTGGCAACCCATTTCTGCAGCGGTTCCATGTAAATGTGATTTTTTTAGAATAATAAGTAATGAAAATCATTTAAGCACAAACATTGCACAAYGTGTAATTCTCAGAACATATGTTGGTAAAAAAGCCTACTACTGCCACACAAAATTTTAACTCAGTATCTGTAAGACACAAATAGAGGTCTGCAGTATACAGGAGGCGTTTCTTGGCTGTGCAGGTGCAATTTAGCAAAACTGGGCCAGAGAGTTCTTTGGTGTGGTAAAATCGTGACTGGTCGCATTGTCTTGTAAGGAATGTTAAAAGATGAAGGAATTGTAACATTGTGAACATGCAAATATAATTTATTGACTTCAAATTGTGTACAGCTAGCACTTTTAGTACCATCCTGTTATATCATTTATGACTAATATTAATATTTCTCATCAAAAATATTTTTTCCAGGTGGGTTAGGGCTGATTTGGTAAAGCTGAATTGTTACACGTCTCTCACATGTACGACATTCAAATTGTATTCTCAGCTAAAACATTCCAGTCTTGTGTTATGACCAAACATAATTTTCATATTCAAATATATAGGTGCTTTCTGCCAAAACAATCTTGTATTTAATAAAATTATCCTACAAAAGTCAAACAGATCATTAATGTAATTTCTAAACTCCACCCACACAATGGGAACCTCCCACTTAACGACTGCAGAGACCACTTTTTAGACTTTATTAGACTTCATTCTTTTTAGCTGTGTTGACCATTTTAAATTGGGTTGACTCAAAAAACTAATAAGTTGTAGAGGTATATCTACCAATTATTTTCTGAGAGATTAATTTAAAAAGTGTGTTCAAATATATTTTGCTACAAGTAAATTAACACGCTAATAAGGACAGTAATATTATTGCTAATTAATCTTTAATGGCAGGCAGTAGAGAGAGAGAAACAACAACAAAAAAGGTTTTATCACTGAAAAAACTATTTTAACATTGTTTTTATCTTTTTCAGACATATAATACAGCATGTCACATTAATGAAAAAAATGTTGACAGATATACTAGTGTCTATTTTTTAGCATTTACAGAAAAAAAAATCGCCAGCCATTTGACAAATTAAATCTTCGTCTTCTTCTTCTTTTCCTTTTTTTCAATGAATTCCAGAGAGAAATAACTGTTTTTTTGTTGTTGTTTGTTTGTTGTTTTTAGTTATTTTTAAAAAGGTGTTACAGTAAAAGGGTCCGACACATTTATTTCCAATGTTTGCTTGAAAATTATGGAGGACCAAACCTATCATTATTGGAAATAAATGTGTCGGACCCTTTTACTGTAACACCTTTTTAAAA
>NW_013952447.1:253291-254693 GCF_001266775.1 Austrofundulus limnaeus
GTCATAAACAGGACATATTATGTATTTTCCAGGTACATGGAGTAGTTCAATACTGTACCACAATTCAAGCATGTTACTGTCAGGAGCTTGGCTGAGGACTGAGCTCCAGGGAGGAGCTTTGTACGAATAGGCAGCGCTTTGAACCAGTAAGCTTTTAGGCACCTCCACATGGCTTCCACAGGAGATTCAAGATTTCTCAAACATGCATGAATGAGTCAAAACAATACTCTGGGTATGTATTTTATGAGGGAAGGACGTTATAACCTGATATAAAGCTCAAAAAAGTGTTTTTTTCATAATAATATTATTAATTTGTTTTGCCTTCTGTGGAACACTATCCCTCTGGTACATGCCTCAAAGTTAAAGACACTGMGTAGAGAGATGATTAATTTAAAGCATATATTTCCAACCTTTTTTTTTTCTGATGTGACGATTTTGTGTATAGTTTGCTTACATCACCAGAATGGTAAATATCAGTCAAAACTATTTACAGCAGCAGTCAAAACTTCAGAAATACACAGGCACATGTTTTGAACATATGGAACTATTATTGTATGCTTGAATGCCAGAAACTTTTAGTAGATTTTTTAGAGCAATACAAATATATATTAGAGTGTAATTGTTACAGACTGCAAGCATTAATCATCCCAACACCAGTTCATTTTCAGAGACATAAGAAACATCATGCTTTACGAACAAAGGGCTGTTGTAGCAATGGAGCAGCGCAACAAGAGCACAACGTTGAGACTTAATTTTAACTGACGGTAAACCTTTTAAAAGAAGTTGAAGCATCATGAACTCTGAGTCAATGGGCAGAGAGCCAGAACTGTTCAGGAGAATTGCAGCCATCSTGCCTCTCCTCCTCATGTTAGCACTGAAACGTTTACAGACAGCAGTGGTAATCACCCCCTGTTTTAACAGAGCCTAAAACTGTACTTTTGATTCAGTTTACCAAAAAAAAAAAAAAAAAACCTAACAAATCTCCTTGCAAAGTCTCTTTCTCACGTAGACTTTCTTGTTTTGCAGGTATTGCAGTTTACAAAGCATCAAAGCACATTTATCACAGAAATGGTCTTGGCAACAAAAGTTGTTTTCATTTGTCACCATTAAAAGACTGTGTGTTGGCCTACTGTCTTAGTGATGCAATAAAACCAAAGGGGRGAAAAATAGAGTTTTTCTTTAAAAGTTTAAGGCTACAGATTAACGAAAGGAGCGCCATTATTCAACAACACAATAATCTATTAAAATCTGATTATTTATGACTACAAACTTAAAATGCATGAAAGTACTGTCCTAGCAGCCTTAACCCAAAGTCAAAGGTTTGGTAAACAAATACTTGATGAATTTTCCTGGAAAGTCTTAAATGTACATCAATATAAGACATATTTGAAAAGTATATATA
>NW_013952447.1:256759-258365 GCF_001266775.1 Austrofundulus limnaeus
AATGTAAACATGGGAAATTATTATTATTATTATTTAGGAATTCACATCTGTGTCCCGAAGAAGTATTGAGTCACAAGCAGGTAGGCTACTAACACTGTTAAAACAACTTCCTCTATATCTTTGAATAACAGTTCTAGTGTCCAACACAAAATAATGAGGTTGATAAAAACGGAGAGGAAACAAATGTGGCAATATATTAGAAAACAAAAGAGCATAGGAAAAAAAAGAGATCTTTATGACTCATTGCTCCTCTTCATTCCAGAAGTCAGTGCTGGCTTATTTGTTTGTCATGTTTACGGCAGCCTTGACAACTAATAACTTTCTGTGGGAGTTTCTTGTGGGTGGTAATCTGCACCAGCAGATCGGCTGGCCATATGTTCTTTGATTATTGAAGGTGATGTGTGAGAGTACTGTCAGCGTTCTGTGCTGTGCTATCTGAAGTAGAAACACAGGTCAGGGCTCGCAACCGAAACTCGACATATGCTAATGAACTCATCTCATAAAATATGCATCTAGCCCTCCCAGGACCAAACAGTGGCAGAGGCGTGATTTTGCAGGAATTATGAGAACAGTCATTTCCCATTATGTTGAAGCTAAATGAGCAGTGACCTGCGGGAGAAGCATGTCTGACCCATGTCAACACAGTTCCTGCCAATTTCATATGGAGAACTTTGCAGATCAGTTTTGACTTTTAAGGTACTGTGGTGACAGTGAATAAATGGATCCAGTTACACAAGATAACCTTGCTGGAGTAATATTCCTCTGAAGCCAATGTTCTAAGTCTGTATAATTAATCAAAGACAATGATGTCAATGAGGGCTCCATTTATGAAATCAGAGGCATGCTGTCTTCCATTACTGTACAGCTTCTAAGTGCATTAGGAGGGAGAGAGAAACAATAAACCAGGTGTGGGAACCATTAGTTTCATTCAACTTCCCAACAAATTGTGATCCCSTTCTTGTTTGCAACACAGTTTAATGTAACAAGGCCAAAGTTGAATGMTCTGGTGCTGACAAGGTAGTCAACATCGTAAACAAAGTGTGAACAGGAACAAGAGTATTTTGCTCAATAATAAATGAGGTTTTTACAAATGGATCTCTACAAATTTATTGTCTTCAACGGAACAACCTGTGTAATAAATACACATTTATTTACAGTTCTTAAAATGCTGCTATTTTACTAGCACTGACAAATAAAGCTAAATAATGTGCACTWTATTATAGAAAAAAATAAAAACATGTTATGCATTTGCTGGTGGAAGGTTTTGTATTGTAAAATGCTTTTAACTGGTTAGAATCCCCTTAAAATGGAMACAAACACAACTGGACCTTTGTGAAGAAGTTGAAGAGGTTTTGCGTCTTATCTGGGAAGCTTTAACATGGAGTTTCAAGCTTTCAAACTACATAGAAAAAGCTCAGTCATGTAAATTAAACTTACTCCCCTTTCACTGGAGAGCCATTTGGRTCTTTGTTTGCCTGGTTCAAAAAAGATGCTTTGATCTCGTGGGAGTTAGAGGAGGAATGATTGGGTATCAGGTTTAATGCTTCATTGTATGTTCTGGAAAGAAGAAATCTGAGAATTCCTCCTTTGTTTAAAGTTTATTTTC
>NW_013952447.1:260050-268709 GCF_001266775.1 Austrofundulus limnaeus
CTCTTGCACTGTGACCCTGTGGCCCTGAAAGGAAGAAGGGGGTTAAAATACAATTGATAAATTAATACATATATGAATATAGACAACATTTTCTATAATGATAATGGCCTGACTAATTCCTACCTGACAAAAAAATAATAATATATAGATCATAAACACTTTCACAAACCTTTAGTGCTTTTCACACAACCATTTTGCAACATGGCCATAAAGATAAGTGCCCCTGACCCCAKATTCATTTTTGGTCATTTACACATAAATCACTTGACCTGTTGAAATGTGATAATGGTGTTCAATGTGTTCAATGTGTACATACATGTATCTAAAGCATGTGAATGCCTGGCTCACACTGTGCAACTGTGCTCCATAAAAACATAAAAATAAAATAAAATAAAAAAATAAAGGAATAAAAAATGGCCTGTAGACACTGTGTAAGCTTGAGATTTTAAAATTTTGCTAGTAACCCATGTCACAATGCGTAACACAGAATGTTTTAACCCTTTCAGTAAAAATGCATGTTTTAACACAGGTGAATCAAGTGTGCCCCATTATATGACCACGCATGGATTCAAGCTCACAACCTAAGATATATACTATTTATAATTTTCCTCMCATTTTGTTTAGGGCAGGCACATTTTGCACAGCTTTTAATAGGCTTAAGAAAATCCTGAACATAAAGAAACATAAAGCTTAGACAATAATACGCATTAATAAAAAAATGCTTACAACATACATGTGTTTGTATCAACAGAACCTTGCACATCATGCTTTATCTTTAGAAGTTTGCCTACAAACAATGTGAGAACTGCAACTTCTCACTTGTTTTTGTTTGAAGCAGTTAATTGCATTTTTGTCAGCAGCTTTATGATGATCAAATATCTTGCAACAAGCTTTGCAAAGTAAAGCCTGACATTCATCAGAACCCTTTCATTAAAGTGTCATTAAAATACAGACTTTCAACCTTTATGGGCAAGGAAATGCAGTAACGTTGACAGCTTTGTGGCGCAGTGTGTGGTGGCCTGTAATTGACAGCAAAAATAAAGTCACAGTTTTCACTGTAGGGACAAGTATTCTGGCTAATTAGAGCATGTATGCATGAGAACTGCCTGGTGTAGAAGTAATCTATCATGAGGTGCATAATTACAGCGCTTACTTTTATGCTTGAGAGTGAAAGCACTATAATTTATCATTGAGCGGTTAAAAACTAATGCAGGTAAGCAGCAGGGGAAAAGAATATAGGCTGCCAAGTGCCACGAGGACATTGGTATTTATGAAAAGAAAGCTATTAACGATTGGTATTTATGAAAAAAAAATGTTATTAACACTGTATATAAAGCTCAAGAATGATGTGAGACCGCCCTGGACTGCCTCTAATCTTTGTGTTAATGTATTATTATAAATCATACAAGTAATGCAAACTTATTATTTTTTTAATGTTTATTTTCTTTCTTTCAGGGAATGAGCTCCACAAATCCCAGCGTGTAGTCCTGGGAATTGACTTTTGGGTTTGCCACACCCAACACGGCTCCACACCTCACTTATTCCGACAATACATCACCATCAGTTGTTTCACTATAGCTGAGACCTCTCATCAACAACTTCAACTTGGGGACCGGAACGTCACAAATTGCCAATGCTTACAAGGAACTGCCTGCTGCTGTTCCTGTGGATTCTTGTCAACGAGGATTCTGTCTTTTCTTTGCATCCTCCTCCATCCCCACTGGGACGGAGCAGGATAGGGAGGGAGCACGCCAAGAGCTTGGTGGGCTCGACGAGGAAGAATGGAGCGGCCGGTTTTCAGCGGGTCAAGAGAGGATGGGTGTGGAACCAGTTTTTTGTACTGGAGGAATATATGGGATCAGACCCACAGTATGTGGGGAAGGTAAAAAAAAAAAAGCTTTGTTATTCAGTAATTTATTGTGAGGCAGAAGTCATAAATTACATAGAAGCTTGGGAGGAATTGACTTGGAGGCAAAAGGTAGCAACAACAGAGGATGTAAAGGATTTATTAGAATAAGTGGAACAGAAAGAAACACTGTTGTAGAAAAAAATAAAAAAAATGCATTGTTTCAGCGACAGTTAACAAAACACATTTGTTAGCACCTTAACTGCTAACTAAGCAAAATAAAACTATAAAACGTTTACATGGATCATAGATAGAAATTAATCTACTACCTTAAAGGCACTTCCTGCAATTGCCTGCTTTTATTTTGCCTCCAAAGTTTGACCATTATCTCTCCTAATGCTGTATTTGTGAAAGTGTTTCTGTGTTTTTTTTTTAGTTGTTCTGTTTCAACCTTTTAATGTAAGACTAGTGATACTCATGTGGCACTGAAGTTGTTTTTGAATTCATGACACCATAAGAATAAATCTAAATTATGGTTCATGCAAAGCTTTTAGAACATCATGGTTATGAACCAAGGAGGGTGCTGATGGCAATAAAAAGACAAGAGAGACCCACTAGCTTGAACAATATTGAGACTGGGATGTATAAACAGACTTGCTTCTCTCTGTCTCCTCTCAAACCTTGGGCGTCTTTTTTTTAGTAGGATTTCTTATTCACTGCTCTGGCTTAGGACATCCGTAAGTAAACTCTGTGGGGGTTTAGGGCTAAAGTTGTAATTTGGCAGTCCTAGCTTACATAGGATAATAGTAAGACTGACTTATCTGCCCCAGTGCCACTGCAATCAGCCCTGACATGCTGCGCTGTTTGTGGAAGTCTCTGAGGCTAAAGCAGGGAGAGGGAGCCTGATGTCTGTTGCACTTCTAAGTCCCTTAATCCTGAATCGCTGCAGTGCTTCAAAATAATTGACTGATTCTTCCACATATGAAAAGCATTTGGAGATCCTCTGATTTTTATTTTTATTTATTTATTTATTTATTTTTTTTTTGGGACAGTCTTATAGAAGAGGATTTTGYCTCATAATTGATGCTACAACGACAAAAAAAAAAAAGTTCAAACTGAATGCCTRAACACAAAAGAAGTGGGTGCAAGTGAAAAATCTTTCAAGGACTCATTAGCCATCATCACGGTTCCAATAATGGTGCATAAATAAACTGTAATAGACATTGAGTCAGCAGTGTATGCTTGATTAATACCACATCAATACATTCTTGTGGTAATGTTTTCAGTCCAGAGTGTGAACATGACTTTCAATCAGTCATCTGCGTGGTACTGGCCCAACAGTGGCTCATTAGCTTTGCTTTATTCAAAGTGGCAAAAGTGCCCTCCTGCCACTTTTGTRGTGTATCACGATGGAAGAGAAAGACTGCAGCAAATATTGTTATTACAAGAGAAAATTCAGATTGCAGCAACAAATTATGGCATCATTTCTTGAGCTATGAGTGTGATAACATGCTAACAATTGTGCATAAAAAGTATTACATTTGTTTTTTAGCCAAACATTCACAAGCAGCTGTAAGGRTCTAAGGGACATCATTGGCTGTTACAGGCATACTGTTGCAATCACTATTTATTTGCTAAAACATTATATTCATACTTTTCTGTGTTCCAAGAAGCATCTTATATTTTAAAACATCTAGCCTGCAGAGGATAGCTGCAGAGGAGAAGGACATGAAATGTGGGGCAAGAGAACAGGAGAATTACATGGAGCCAAGATCCCACTGGCTGAAATTCAAAAGCAGGAACTGAGCTGTACGGAGCTTTTTCACCCATGGGTTTAGATGCTAAAAATTGAGTCATTGATATTTTTATAGTCATATTATGTATTTTTTAAATTTAGTTATAACCACTACATTAAAATCTATGATGAACATTTTAATCCATCCATTGCAAGTCTATCACAGGGACACATAAAAAGAGGATGAACAAACTAACCATCTTTGCCTCCACACTTTTATGATTTTAAAGTAAAATTTATTTGATTTACTTATGTTTTAACTTCTTTGTAAAACAAAGTTTGAATTGTCAAGAAAAGTTCAAAGTCAATATTTTATAATAATTAGCCACATAAGTTTTTTTTATGTGCTTTTTCTTTCTTTCCTTTTTTAATGCACACAGAAGTAAACAGAAGAGCAGACTTTTTAGACTTTTCTAAAAATGTTTCATATATATATATATATATATATATATATAGTTTTTCTTTTTTGTATTTTTTACAAAAGTAACCTTTGTAGAGTTGCAGTCAAATAAAGGCAAACCTAAAAATAAAAAGAGAAAACAAAATAAATATTGCCTTTTTTGTAACCCAAGGCAAAAATTAACTGTCTTACCAACAATACACATTTTCATGAAGAGCTTTGCTCAAACTCCATCACTGCCAGCTGTAATTGCAGAAGCTAAA
Organism: Austrofundulus limnaeus; assembly: GCF_001266775.1. NCBI lineage: Eukaryota > Metazoa > Chordata > Actinopteri > Cyprinodontiformes > Rivulidae > Austrofundulus > Austrofundulus limnaeus. The sequence continues at coordinate 264,355 of NW_013952447.1, forward strand.
TCATTTCTAATTAGCGCTGGCTGCTAAAACATAATTCACATTGCTAGCAGGGGGAGGTGTGTCAGGTGTCAGTTCTGACAGCAAACTAAATGTAGAACTTGTACTCGGGGTGAAAAATGTGGCAACTACTGATGGAGTGAGGTTACAGTTGGTTCTGTGTCAACTAATTTTCCTAATAACTAGCGACTAGTGAACGCTTCACTGCTTAATAATGCAAAGGCTTAAGTTTGGACACTGAAATATTGCAGTGTGTTGCCCTTTTCTGTTGCCCAGAAGAACAAAATAAAGCATAGTTAAATTCCAAATCCAACTCTCCTTAAAACATTCATAACCAAATAAGTTACAGGCCTGCTTTATAATGACAAAAGTCATTATGACAATCTTGAAAATGCAGCTATCAGTTTCTGTCTTTTTTTATTTATTTTCATTTTGATGGCATTTTGCTGCACATGGTTAGAATTCATATTGGGGCAAGACAAGTACCAGTTTTAGAAAGTTATGTGGAAAGTGGTGCTACTCATTTATGAAACATACTTTATTCTAAACATTACTTATGGCACTGCACATTTCAAATAGATACATATGTTTTGCATATATCTGAGACTAATCATTACTCTCATATTCCTAAAGTAGAATATATTTTACTCACAGTACAGTAACTTCACATTTAACTTGGGTAAAACCAGAGATCCGTTTGCACTTGGAGCAACACATGATGACAAATGCCTGCCATCCAGCCACTTTCTCCAGTCAATCTGTCACATCCTAAAAAGTCCCGGACAGTGATTTCCATTCTCTTCTCCACCTTATTCTCAAATATCTCCTCTTCTGAATCTAGGTCGTAGTCTGGCTGTAATATATCCAGAATGAAAGCTATGTTATAGTGAAGCATTGTTTCATATTTTATCTCCTTTGAAAATATATCAACATACCTCAAAAAGTCAATATACTCCAGGAGAGAGGTAGAAAGGGTCATTTGTTTTTGGTGTGGTGTCCTTCCAAGTTTGTGCTTTGTTTAACCCAAATGCATGCATTCAAAAATGCACTTCAAAACCCCACTAGTATAGATTTTCTATGGGCTTTTTCCATGAATATATTTCAGTTTTACACAGAAGGTTTTAAGTTATAAAAATAACAGATAATAAAAATAGTATCAGCTACCTGTTCTATTTTGGAATAATGAGTGCCAGCAAGTGTATTTTGTTCTGCAGCATCTGTAGAAAGATGTGCCATGTCTGCATTTCTGTTTGCCCTGGTGGTGCAGTATGTCTGCAAAAAAAAAAAAAAAAACAATGCAACTTTGTTTTGGCATTCAGAACATTTAATGTATGCAAGCTAATTTAAAAACAAACAAACAGAAATAAAAACACTGATGCTGTGAAATATTAAGTTAACTAATATATTCATATTTGTTTTATGGATATTTCTCTGCATTGTAGGCTTAAAAAAGTTGGGACATGCTTTTGCATTGAAGCAGTTTGCATAAGTTGACATTGTACAGTACAACTTGTTTGCTGTATTTAGTTGACATGGGAAGACATGTCAAGGCCAACAGAAACTTTACCYACTTAAATTCTTACTGGGACGTAAACTAGATGCTGAAGTGATGATGTATTTTGGCTACAAAACAGGACTGATAGATAAACAAACAAAGTTGATTCTCTCCTTGTCTCAAAGTAATTTCCACTGTGACAATCAGACTAACCAATTAATGTAACGTTTATGTTTGGTCAGTGGGATGGAACTGGAGTAGCCTGGCCCTTGTCTTCGCTACGCAGTTCTGCTCAATTCTAGTTTCCCTTCACTGCTCCGTCTGGGATTTCTCCCATAGACAAGGATTTCTTCAGGAGAATTTTCGTCCAGGCCAATCAGATAACAGAAGGYGGAGTTTTGAACAACGTTAATTTTCTGTGCAGTGTCTGCTAGTTAGTTTAGCAATGGCAGTGGAGGAGGTGAATGAAACCAGTCTGTGTTGATAAGGCTTCCAAATTAAATTCAATTTGTCTGACAAAGCAGCAGCTCTCATTTACAGTCGTCTCATTTGGCTCAGCACTTCTCTCCTCTCAGTAGGGTTGTTTACAGTGCAATTTCCAGTTAGCTTCTTAGCTTAGCCTCCTTCACAGTGGTGCTGGCACACATACRTCACGGCCAACCGATCCAATCATTTTAAACTTCAACAGAGGCCACGCCTCCCGCAAGAATCGCTTCTCTATAGCCGAGAGTCCAGACCCTTGTATGAAGCAAAGTGAAGGACGAGGGTCTGGTTTTAACCAGGCTAGAACTGGAGTAGTCCTGAGAAAATCAACACAAGCATGGAGAGCAACTTAAAAAATGAACTTGGTTATTGTGACATTTTGTAAAAATAAATAAATAAATGAAAATCAGAACTAAAAAAAAAATTACAGATTTGGCTGCAATTTTTAAAGAATAAAATAAATCTGTGCGTTCTCAAAGTTTCAAAATTAAAAGAGCATAGTTGCACAGTTTCACCTTTACCAGCATAGACACTAGYCCCCAAAGTTAAACCTAATGAATTTACATTGTAAAACTTTGGCCCTACAAAAATAAAAGAAAAAAGAGAAAAAAAGTCATATTACCATTTTCTTGATAGAGAGCCATGCTCCAATGCCCCATTTCTCATACCGCCTAAAGGTCACTTATTTACATATAAGTCAATGTGCCACTTTTTCTTGCAAAGGGCAGCACTGTTTCTCAGACAACCTGTTTATTCCCCTGCTTCCTCTCTGACAAGCAATAACCATCGTTCTTTATATTGATGGCTCTTCCTTCAGGTCACACTCCCACACCTATCTTAGATTTATGACTGATGCGAGGCGTGCAATTTAATCTTTCAATGACGACCCATAAGAGGGACATAAACACCTTTTCAACAAGACTTACACTCCAGACCCAACAAAGGAAGATTCCATCAACTGGCCATGTAAAATTTACAAGCCTTTCTGGTGATAACAAGTTCCAGACTGTTAAACTTGGTTTTGTTTAAGTGCTCCAGAGTTTTAGCTATAAAGCTCATGTATGAGTTGCCTCATATTAAAAACAAAAAAAGCTGTTTATATGCTATAACGATGAGAACGGCTACAGCTGTAAAATACTTCAGTGGGACTGGCTGCAAGGCAAACCTGCAGCTAATTAACTTCACACTCAAAATCACAGGCTTCATAACTTAATTGCTTTGCACTATGTTATGCAGATGTTTATTCAGTGACCTACAGCTAAGTGAGGCTGCAACATGAAGATTTAAAAYGATGTGGTAAACAATAATATTGCATAATATCGTTGGTTAATCCAACAACTTCATCAAATCATTTGCAACGCAACAATTAACTAACAAAAATAATATTGGAGTTGACTCACACACATCAACATTAAATAATTAAAACAGAGTTTGACTTTTATGCTGTCTTTGAGGTCTTAAGCTTTAGTTGTTTTTTTCCGTTTTCAAAGTCTCTTTCAAACTTTTTTTTTTCTTAGACGTGATGTTTTTTCCTTCTCTCATTGCTAAATCAGTCATTGCAATATTAATTTATTTGTTAAGATAGTGAACATTGACCCTTGTCTCAGGTCATTTTCCCTCACCTCTGCAGATTTTTGGCTATTTTATATGCCTCTTAACACTGGATGCTGGTCCCACCAAGCTTTCTAGAACTAATAAAAGGTGGCTGGGTCACAGCCTCCTTGTGTGAAGACAATATTGATGCTGCCATGTTAGTACTCGCCAAAAGGTTTTTCTCTGCTATGTTTCCCATCCCCAGTATAATCTCCTGCACCTACACTGTGCTTATACCAGCTCTGGCAATACTTCCAGAGCTGTATGAGCACAGTGTAACTACGGTTTCACATAGTTCAGACAGCATTGCAATTGGCCTCGCTCTACAAATGAGTGACATCATAATCCTTACATTTCTCTGTTAATCTTTAAAGCAAAGGCAGAATGCAAGATTACACTATAACAAACAAACATTATCTTCATGATGAAGACATTTTCATAACAACACATGCTGTCTCCAAGGTTCAATGTGATATAACCACTGACAATCAGGATACTTCAATTACGATTGCTGCTTTTAACCTTAACATATTCTCCACGTCTTCATTAAAAGCTGTTTAAAATGTTATATATCGTACACTACAACATAAATACAAGGTTAAAGTGTATTTAAATTATGATGAACAAGCATAGTGACTCTGCCAGTACCCATTGTTTGTCTTCCATCGTTTCAATCAGCAGAGACAAAAACTACCTAAAAGGAAAAAAAAAAAAAAAAAAAACTTTATGGGAGCTGATTTATCTTGACTCTCTCTCTCTCTCTCTCTCTCTCTCTCTCTCTCTCTCT
>NW_013952447.1:269485-290301 GCF_001266775.1 Austrofundulus limnaeus
GATAAAACTCTGAAACATCCAAGGGGGTGAATACTTTTTATTGGTGCTGTTTGTTTTGTGGTGATCTAACAGGTCTTTGAAGATAAAACTACTATTCCATACTTATAATTATGCTATATTTTGGCATGTTTACTAAATTAAATGGAACTTATTTTTTCCGAACATGTTTTATGTGTGGCACGTGTAGTTTTCTRTTATAAATAAAATAATTGAAACAGTTCTCTGCTGAGGATTCTGTATGAGGATGAAGTATGTCACTTATTCCACATCTCATTAGGCCTTATATAGTGGTCGAAAGCAATCATAATTCTAAAGTATGTTGATGAATGTTGCTTGGAAGGGCTGATGAAATAAAAGCTAATGATGTCATTCATCTGTCTTGCCAAACTAATATATTTCATATATTTTGTCCTGATGGATAATGGACTTTTCTCCTGAATTGCCTGAATCATATTTCCAAAAGGTCCACTAATGTCCCAATCACAATTACTTACTACCATGGTCATTTTTTTCCATTGGCAGGTTGACGTTAATGGGTAATATTGTTGTGATTCAAAGTAGAAAAATGTACTGTTGTAATTGCCTGTTGCATAGATATTGCTATACTATTTCATCATGAGCAAAAGAGGGTCATGTTTAAGAATAATACTAAAAACWAGTTTACAAGATCAATACCAAGTGCTATTGCAATTGTATGTCCAGTCATTTACAGTGCAAGTAAACAATTCTAGTGATGTTAAAAAGTGTTATCAATGGTATAAACTGCCTATTTAGATGACACCAAATTCCGCCTTTACAAACTTTAGCCATTTACAAAAACTGAAATTAATATTTTCATTTATGATGAATGGCCATTTAAACAAAATCACAGGAGAATTTAACTCATTAACATCTGTTGTCATATGTGCTAAGCAAGCAGTCTATTTTCCTTTTTTTTTTTTTCTTTTTCCAGACATATATTTTGTGGTAGCACATATGCCAATAAAACCCCCTTGTGTGTTTCTTCCCTCCATCCTTATTACCTGACTGTGGCATGACACAAACCAGATAGCGAGCTCTGAGCTGTCACCAGGAAGAAAAAAAAATGGCTCGCAAGCCAATATCGATCAGCTATAATAAGCTTCCAGGATTTGACATTCTGTTTTCTTCCCATCACCTGCTCACCAACACAGTGACTACCCTCAGAAATCTACTTTCCAACGAACAGTGGTGATGTGGTGATATCTGGCACAGGCCTGACAACATGTGAACATAAAGCCACCTGCAACATTCTAACATGCCAAGACATTGTCACAATGTGATCATGCWACAGGATTGTGGGGGACTGATACAGTGTCTGGGTGGAATAGTTCAGACCCTGTAATAAATAAAAAAAATGCATTCAATATGTCAGTAGGTTTGTGGTGATGATGATTGACTAGAAATKCTGATGGGTGAAATATGTCAGCTGAGGTGGTATTATTAAAGCAAAACACACCTGTAGATGTATATCGCAATTCATTTATTACAAACTCAAATTTAGTGACTGATAATTAGTATTACAGCYGCAGCCACCAGGCTGTTTATCGTGTGTTCAAGAAAATATCAATAAGCAACAATAAATGAAACAATCTACACAGTGGTTTAATTTAATTTAAAGACAAAACAGAGCTAGTGTGCTCTAAYTCTTATCAGAGTGTTTGCAGATTTGTAAATGTTCCTGCCGGTGCACGATTGCTGGACCATTCAAGGAACAATGTTGGCTACCATCAGCAAAGAGTTACAGCTTTGATATGCATTCTTGGGGAGCTCCACATAATCCTGGCCGCAGAAATCCAATTACAGCCTTTTCTACAGAGGTTGGTTACATTCTCCACTGAAATAACTCGAATCAATATTCAGCTTTACTGCCTAGCCAATACAAGAACATTTGCTACAAATTCTGACCGTACCAAGAAACAATACGCTTTCTGATAGTAAGAATTCCCTACAAAGCACAATTACTATTCAAAGTGACTATTGGACTTGTAGCAACAGAAGCCACTGTTTTTCACAAGTCCTACCAGTAGGTGATTAGCTTTGGCCAATACTTGTGACTTCTTTTTAAACTGAAAAAAAAAAATCTAGATAAATAATGCACATGCCAACGATGCCAACAATTTTGATGCCTCAGTTGCCCATTTACACGGCTTCYACTACTCCAAACAGATTAGGATGACCTAATTCTAAAGATAACATTTTGGAAGTTAACAGGTCATGACTTTTGTCATCATCAGTGTCATCATTTGTGTATTTGTGTCACGACAGAATTAGGCTACAGAGAAAAGCGTGCACTGCTTCATGATCACCGAAACATGTTTTTGACAAACATTACCTCAAGATCTAATAAATGTGGCAACATTTAAATCAATGATATGCAGGCGAAAAAAGAACACTGATACTACTTTCCAAGTGGCTGGTGTGAAGTTGAATGGTAACAGGAGTCTTATTACAGCTCCACACACAAACTGTTTCCTTTTTATAGCTGGCGTGTCAACAGATACCCTGAGCAGAGCATTGAACTAATTATGCTTATCAGGAAAAAATAGAAAGAAAATGGAGGGGAAGGTCATTTTCATCAATCTGTTAGCCAGCTCTCATTCAGTCTTTCTGTACTTGCTCATTCATTTCGAGTCATCAGCGCCACCATCTTTTGAATTTGTGTACACATGGACTGAGTTAATGTGACATCAGCAGGAATTACTGATATGTTTTGTTTGTTTGCTTTCACCTCTTTACCATGTTAGTATTTGTCAATTTGAAAAAAAAAWGGCTGTTATGGCTAGGAATTTGCCTTGTGTCTGTGTCCTGTTTTGTAGTTTAAGCAAAGTCATTGTCTGCCTCTGATTATTATTTTTTTCTTTTTTTTATTTAACTGATTGCCATTATTGGCATAATAGGATTTTTAATTAATATCAGTCAATGTTCTCTTGCAATTTATGAGGCAATGTGCGTGTCTAATTTATAATGTGTTTCCTTTTTTTCCCCTTGATTGGGCAGTTCAAAATCAATGCATCTCACATGCACACTTGTATTGAATCATATGAAAATGTTCATGMTAATGTGATAAAATGTTTTCAGCCCCCCAATTTTTGACAAAGAACAATTTAAACTAGACTCCCCCTAAATCAGAAATAAGGATTTATTCAGTAGAAGAAACATGTATTTCATTCCATTAAACTCATGTATTCATGTACAGTATTTCAGTCCATTACGATCTTCATGTGTTAACCACTGATTAGAAGAAATTACCATTATTTTTTAAAATATATAACTAACAAACAACGAATTAAATGTTAMTCACAATATATGTAGGAAATTTATAGTTGGGTTAAAAGTTGAGTTTAAAAAATGTGTCTTTAGACAGACTTTAAGAATGGACAGTCAGGGGGACTGTGTATATGTATGGATGTGTTGACAGTCAATTCTGTGGGGGTGGGATTAATGCAAATTAATGTTAAGCATTCTAATGGCCACATCTTATTCATTTTTATTATTATATTTATTATTGTTTTTAATGCCATGTGTTTGATGTCATTGAATAGCTTAGAACCCACATTTTCTATACTCATCTTTTTTATGTTTTAACATCACATCAATTGTCTGTACACATGAATGGCTTTTAGTGAACATTTTATTTAATTTTCCATTGTGTACCATTTTCATAAAGCTGATTAGCTATAACCAAGACGATTCAGTAAAAAAAAAATTAAAAAAAAAGTAAAAACATCAAGATCAATTAATTGTGATGAGGTAATTGTATAAAGGAGAAATTAAGAAGTTCTGACATGCAGATTAGACATGCGTTTTTATTAATGTGGCACATACAGTTCAGCCTATGCATTGTAATACATATGATGGAAGACATCACAAACATCTAGACAATCTTATGCAATCCAAAACAAGCGCTCTGCAATAGACTGTCACTTACACAGCTCTTTTATTGTGTGTGGCCAAAAAAAATGTTGATTCAGCTTCAAATGACACACACAGTGAAGTTTTCATTATTAGGTCCACCAGGAGTATGTGACACAGTAAGAATCTTGTAACATGGTGCAATCACAATTATAAACAAGATCATCATTGGTGTGCAAAAAAAGGATCATTATATCAAAACATCATTGACAGCATGCTACTTGCTTTGAAAACAGTTGTTTTGTTTGTAACCCTGTGTTGGGGTTATGAAAATAAAACAACAATGACCCTATTAAGGCAACATTGTTGCAACAGTTCATATGCTGCTTTCTTCTTTGTGGTGGGTCACAATAAAAAAAAAACTGTAGAATGAAAAGGTTTTTCTCTGGTATTGCCTTTTCATTCTTCTAATGGGAGCACTAAAACTCACGACATAATCTAAAGGAAGTCAYGCTGTAAAAGACGACACAATTACAAAGTAGAAAACAAGAGATGGATGATAACTGAACAGCTGTTAAACACAAAACACGCACTTTTGCTCCATCATCCATTTTTACTTTCTCACTAAAAGACAATGTGCTGGGACACACTTCGGTATGCTTTAGTTTCAACAAAACTGGCACTTAATTTAACTCATATGTACAAACACAAACAAATACAAAAGTCTAAATAAAAGCACAGTGGGCTCACATTATCCAGCTAAGAAAAATGACAAAAAGTATTGCAAGAAAAAACAAAAGGACAACAATGTAAATGTAAATTACAAACATAGAACAGAAAAAAAGTATTTGTATGTGCTAAAAATGATCCATCTTATTACATATGGAACACCTCATTAAAAATTCAGCACTCAAGTCAAATCCCCTCACTACTGTCAGATAAACAACAAAAGCACATATATTGATTTTTTTAACTTTTAAATATACAATTATTGTGGATTTCATCTGATTAATATTTACTAAGCCACATGGCACAACACATTTAAACAATTTGTCATTATGACATACCCAAATAAAACAGACCAAATTCATTACAAATAACAAAGTTTAAAGACCAAAGAATATATGAAAACCATCAATTAAAGCAAAGTCTGTGCCTTCACACACAAAAAGGTACAAACACAAACTGGCACACACACTAAAATGCAAAATAGCTGTTAAATAGAGAATTACAAAACAAAATAAAAGATTAAAGAACACTTTCACCTAGCCTATGTAGGCAAAACCTAGCAGTGTTGACAGAAATGTGATAATTGTTGTGTTTATGTGATAGTTTTTAGTTTATACAATGTACAAAACTCAAGTTTAATTGCTAGAAAAGCCACATATTAAACTTGCAAACGTAATGAGCCATATTGGTTTCTCAGGTGTACAGCCWCTTCACGTGACATCAAAACACATGTACTAGCAAATTTTGTAACATGAAATTAGGTTTTGTTAAAGAACTCTTTAGTCAGACAACTAACTTATTCTCTGTACTGAAGTTAATTGTCCTTAAAAAGTCCTTTCTATAAGATGGTAGGAAAAATCCCTTGTAGTTTAAGGTACTTTGTGGTTCAGCAGTATTTGATTTTATTATGTGTCCATTAAACCAAGCAAAGAAGTCAGGTTTGAAGCTAATTAATGTTTAAGTACATCATAAGTACATAAGCGTTACAATTTGTTTGTGGTTACACTGGACATCATGGACTGAGGGCTGTCCCTTTATGTGTGTGTGTGTGTGTGTGTGTGTGTGTGTGTGTGTGTGTGTGTGTGTGTGTGTGTGTTAGCAGTTTTGCCTCACAAAAAAAAGTTTGAAAATCTATCATGTTTTCATGTCCTCTGCATGTGTTCAGTGGTGTGTGGGTTGGAAGAAATTAAATAGATTTTCTCACTAAAGGTACTAAATGTTGCCTTAAATCAGAATTGTGTTTGTCCTCAGATTGACAAGGTGACATATTGTGCTTTCTTACTTTAATATTTATAGCATTACACTCTTTTTAATGATTTGGGCTGTCTGACTTGGTTTATATTTAGCTGCCAACTTATTCTACAACTTTAGAATTATTAACAGTAAATTATCTATTAAAATGATATCAAATATCATTGCATTGTTTTTTATTTGTTTTTGTTTGTTTTTTCTCAATTTAATATTAATCTAACTACCATGACCCAAAAAGCTATCTTTAATAAATGCATATTAAAATGCACCATTTGTTTGACAAACTAGGTTGAATTTGTCCTTGTTTGAGTAAAGCATTTATCCAACAAATCTGGCTGCAGGACAACATGACTGATGGGCAAACTTGAGTTTTGTAAGAAATAATTTGCATGTTAAATGTGGCACATTAAATGCCTGGTCATTTATTTATTTATTTTTTCAATGGGGGAATATAAATAAATTAACAGTTTGATAAAGCCTGTGTGGATTTCCTAACAAGAAAGGTACGTTTGTTAACCAGAAACACACTACACATAGTTTTGGGTAAAATAACACATTACAAAAAAAAAAAAAAATATGGCTATTACCTGTTTAGAGTTTCCATTTTAGTAGTCACATCTCATTCTATCCAAGGACAAAAATAGAGTTTTCTAKMTGTTGCTACAGTATCTGGTTTTGTGGAAGAAGAGTATCACTCACCTAGATGATAATAACATCACTCTTGTCTTTTCTGTGGCAGAAAATGTATTGTGGTTTCATTAGTCCTGAACAAAACATAATTCTTATTCATTTGAATAGAAACAAGCAAAGCAGCGTCCGTGGCAGCATTATAATGTCAAGCAACGCTTCTGCAAACTTGACAATTTGCCGTGAATCACCAATCACCCCCACTGTTTGTGCCAAGGTCTGAGTGTCTAATTGAACAGCTGTAACCTACATGGGATCTATAGTCACATCTCATATTGTTCATTGTCGCTATGGCTGATGCTGCCATGGCAGTTACCAGTGGGGGAATGTGAAAGTGTTTGCCCGTTACATAATTCAGAAAAATAAAGCTGTTGTCAGGAAAATAATCAGTTCACATGAACCCATAAAAAGTATACAGTATAAGAATAAGTTATTGTGACATAGTTTGAAAACAATCTCTTTAATAAGCTTGGCTTCCAACTTCAGTTTGATAATTTTATTGATTACTGTATCTCCTAAAAATTCCATCAAAATGCATCCAGTGATCCAGTGATTCGGCATATTTTTTTGCAAAGAAAACAGAGTTCATTCCAAATATTTGGTGGCATTTTTTTAACCAAATGTATTGTACAATCGGTTAGGACTCTGTTCAGGTTTAGTTTCACCTACTCCATGTGTTAGTGACTGAGGCTGTGGCAATCTTAAAATGGGCTGACTCCAAACATTAATCACTTGTAAATGTACTTCCAATGGTTACCTTCTGAATGTTTTATTAAAATTGATTAAAAGGTACATTCAAAATTGTGATGACAGACAGACACATGCACGTGGATGCACACATAAAGAGACATGGGCAAAAACATCACAGTTAGCCTTTGCATTTCATCAACAGAAAAATACATGCATAGGGATAGTTAGCTTAAAAGGTAGTTTTGATATGTATTTTAGCTAATACATACAGTGCTGACTAAGACATGGCTGTKATTGAAAGGGCCCTAGAGCAAGGTGTGGAGTTCTGCACAATTTAGAGGAAAAAAAAAAAACACTGCCATTAGCCAACACATGACCATGCCTCCTGGGAACTGGGGATATATACTCCTACTTTAGTGCTTGAAATATCACTTGTTGTCTCCTGGAATAAAACAGCTGTTCAGCAGTGCAAGTGAAAATCTCATGCCATTGACCAAAAKAAATAAAAAAGAAGAGAAAGGAAAAAAAAAGGAAAGAAAGAAATCTATAACCCACTATGGTTGATGATCACATTACATTAGAGTCTGTAAATATTTAAAARGCTTTGGATATTATAGCTGTTTACTGCAATAAAGTAAACACAAGTTATGTCAACACGGTTTCAACCACTAGCCCAGAATTTGTTTGTCTTGTTGTGAAAAAGTGAGCTGCCACAGTCCTGGATCTATATAAACAGAGACTTTTTCTGGCAGGAGATGTGTTATTTTTCAGCTGAGCTGAAAGTCCTCTGGTTACAGGCGTTAGATTGCCAGAGAAAGGTATTAGAAATATTTCTTGGTATGTACATATATGTATTTGCTGTATTTTTTTTTTCAGTTTGATTATGGCCTCTTTAAGTTTTAATTTGAAATTACTGTTTCATGAGAGTTTGTTCTTTGGATTTATGCTTAAATGGCAATAGGTTTGATGTTGAAGAGTTGTCACAGAGATGTAATTGTTCTAGGGGAATGCATTTTTTATGAAAGATTTATCCTCATTAATCTGTGAAATGTTCTGAAAGCATGATCATTCTATTTTTTTTCCCGACTTGGTGTTTTGCAGATCTTTGCAGAGAGATGAATTTGCTCTTTGATGTGCAGTCAGTTTCCTTGACTGTCATTGTGAAATAGTTTCCCTTGACAGCTCTTCCCCAGTGTTTTCATTGAACCATTATCTGTGCCAATGTTTGCACTCAACCTGTCTTTTTTCCCCCCTCTTTTGTCTTGCAGCTCCACACTGACCTCGATAAGGGGGACAGTTCGGTGAAGTACACCCTCTCAGGGGATGGTGCTGGCTCCATTTTCACAATTGACCAAACTACCGGGGACATCCATGCCTTAAGGAGTCTTGACAGAGAGGAAAAGCCTTACTACACCCTACGCGCTCAGGCTGTGGACATTGACACCAATATCCCACTGGAGCCTGAATCAGAATTTGTTATTAAGGTCCAAGATATCAATGACAATGAGCCGAAGTTCCTGGAGGGACCTTATACAGCCAGTGTTCCTGAGATGTCACCAGTTGGTAAGTGGCCATTCAAAGTTCTGAGAAGGATATTCTTTCCAGTTAAAAAAGGGAAAAAAAGAGAAAAAAAACTTAGTTTTCTCACTTTGTTCAGTTTCAGGTGCAGCATGGTTACAACCAGAGGGGTAACACTGCTCTCCCTAACAGATTTTGACATTTCAGAGAACAGTTTTATTCTCGGTGTGCCCTAAGTACATTTCACTGCTTTGTCTTTACACATTCCCCCCAGGGAGGACAGATCAAGGTAATTCGCTGGGAGAATGGTTTCTCTTGATGTGAATCACAATGAAGCCCTCAAAACTTCAAATTTAACAGTCTCAAGAGGATGGCTAGAAAGCGGGCAGGGGTGGGGGGTGGGGGGGGGGTGCAGTATAGCCTCAGTGAGCACCCTGAATCAAAAGGAGAACTGTAGTGTTAACTGCATGAGAGAGGCTTTCAAGATAAAAAATCATATTGTGGCCATGGACCAAAGCATTAGGATCAAAAACCAGACAAAGCAAAACAAYTAAATGACCAACAGTTTTGGATTTGGTTTTGGATAGCCGTGCAWCTTTTTATCACAGTTCTAATCCAGTTACATAATAAATGTTGCAATTTTTATGGTGAGACCAAACAAAACACGCAATTAAAATGTTTTATTAAAAAAAGACTTGGTCTTGAGTCATCATGCAGCTCACAACACACAATGCCTCAGTTGGTTAGTACTGCTGTTTCGCAGCAAGCAAGTTCTGGGTGGGACCTTTTTGAATGAAGTTGAAATAATGTCCCTTTGCATGTTTGATGAAACCTGGACTTGAATCCACAGCCTCAGAATTAGAACACTGCAGCACTGGCTACTGAGCTACCATTGTACTGTAGTATAGTGTTGCTTTTGTTTCAACTGCTCCCTTATACTGTATACCAGTGTTTCCCAAAGTTGGGGTCGGGACCCAAAGTGGGGTCCCAAAACATCAAGGTGGGGTCCTGAAAATATTTTCTGAATTAATTACATTTTTGCCTTAATTGTTACAAAGGAGTGAGGTTAGTGTATTCAAAATGGATAAAAGTAGTATAAAAATATTGTTACTGTGCCCATGTTTAGTTGACCTGATAMAAATGTTTATCATACAATAATATCTGGGGGCACAGGTCTCTGCTGCTGTTATTTTGTGGGTCAAAAGCTGAAAAGTTTGGGAACCACTGCACTTTGGTTCCCAAAGTTGGGCTTGGGACCCAATTATGGGTCATGAAGCACCTTGGATAATCTCCAGAAATCAATTTAAAGGCTAATAAATAATTGGTGATGTAATATTTTCCCTATAATTATTACAAAAACACAAAATAACTATAAATAAGTATTTATATTTGTATTTATATTTGTGTATAAACTGTTTAGATTGTCAAAAAGCCTGTGTTTTTAGGGTTATTAACAAAGTTCATGTACTCAGACCAGTAATATTTGGGGTCACAAGTTTAAGCCATGGATATTTTGTGGGTCAGAAGATAAAAAGTTTGGGAACCACTGCTGTATACTGTACAGAGGTAGCCGCAGGGAGTTTTACATGAAAAAAGTTATAATGGTTTTATGCCAAATTCCCTTTCTGACACAACCTGGGCTCAAATCTACATCCTCAGGTTTACAAGACCGTGTCACTGACCATCGAGCTTCCACAGTCCCAGGCCATTGTACTCAGTGGTAGGCACTGCTTGCTGTTCCGCTAATAGCAAAACTAGATTCTTGTTTAGTGGATCAGTATTTTGCTGACTTTGGCAACAGTTAGTAGACTGATTAGTTTCCACTAGATTAGGTGGGCAGATTAGCAGATCCTAAATTAGGCTCTGCTAATTTTATGTCCGCTAAAAAAAATCCCAAGTGAAAAACTTTACTTTTATGTGATTTATCCCAAATAAACCAAAAACTACTACCTCTTACAATCAGTGCTGTATTTGTCAAGCACATGTGTAGCATGTAACATCTTTAACAGCTAAACTTCAAACTAAGATTGTCAAAAAATATTAAAATTGCAGTTAATAATATTTAACAAATACAAAATATGACTACATATAAACAATGTCAGAGAAAGCTATTTGTTTGCCTACAAACAGTATTTATAAAAATACAAACTTGATCAAATGTATATATTTTTATTTTAAAAGGGATGAATTTGAACTGAATAAACTGGAAGTATCACAAGTCATTGAGTTAAAGATTTTCTGATTTGCCGCACATGATTTCACTAACCTTCAAATGAAACCAATAGAAAACTTCAACTGGAAGGAGATGAAGACGTGTGATACAGGCTGTGACAGTCGATTTAGCTGTCAGCTTCCTCTAATTTTTAATCTGTTTAGCTGTTGAGGGTTAGCAAAATTAAGATTTGTGTTAGCAGATTAGAGTAGTTAGTGATGCTAGCTTTATGCTGTGCCCACTACTGATTGTACTGCACAGGTTCATTCCCTTTACAATAATTTGGTGAAAACTGTAACATTTGGTGAAGCTGGGTATATTTTTAACCAGCTAAGGACTTTGAAACCATTCCTTTCAATCATGGTCTCACTCAGTTATTTGACTTGTCACAATCCTGCAAAGAGAATTAATTTGACTTGTTTATAGCCTCACATTTATGCAAAAGCTGCTACTTTTGCTGCCTGGGAATGTGTAGGAGTCAGAGGTACTTGAAGGCTTTCAAACTTTCAATATATATATACAGTATATATAAGCTGTAATCGTTTTGTTTCTCTCCTCTTTGCCTGAAAGGAAAATACGTTATCTCATCTATTGTATACACTTATTGAGCACAATGCAATCCTTCTCAGGCAATCAGGCATGTTTGACAGAGATGAGAGACACTAATCTCTCTCCACCTAAGGTTTTAATTCCATTGTTAACACCCGCTCAGACTGAAAAGCCTATTTATTAAATAGCAACTTCTTTACAGGAGCTTACCAGAATGTAAACTGCCATGTTAAATGCCATCCCTCTGGTCAGCGTCTCTTGAACATAAAAACGGCTTCCCACACATCCTGCAATTTTCATTGTACCCAGTATGTTTTTAAACTGTCCAGATGTGTTTTTGTAGGTCATTCCGAGCAAAATGCTTCTTTTGTGGGGTTATAAAACTAGAAACATTTATTCAGTCTTTGAATTTAAAAACACAAAATAACAAAATAAAGACTGACTTTGTGAAAGAAGTGCTTTTGCCAGATAGTTAAAAAGAGATGAGCCAAACCTCCTACTTGTAATTATTCTGTCACTGTTAGGAGTCTGGAAGACTGCCATCTTAACACGGTTCTTGTCGCAGCTCTTTGTTTTCTTAATGGTAGCATCATTTAATGAATGACTGCACAAGAGCTTTTGCATCATTGTTTTAATTGCTGCTTTGTAATGGTGTAAGTGTGCAAAATGCAAACAAGGATATTCTATTGCCCTGCAACACACTATTTTTCCCCCTACACATCTCCCCATTGCACTCTATCAGACTTCTTCACTTTTCATCATTAGCAGCAGGTTTCTCACCGGTGATTCACCACTCATTAGTGTCAGGTGAGATCATTTGGAAAGCTGATGAACTTCAAAGAGTTTGGATTTCAGTCTCGTGAGGAAGCCGATTAACTCAAAGTCAATATGTTTTTCACACTCTTTTCTGCAGGGACTTATGTGACGCAAGTAACAGCGACAGATGCGGATGACCCAACCTATGGAAACAGTGCTAGAGTAGTATATAGCATCCTCCATGGTCAACCATATTTCTCTGTTGACCCTAAAACAGGTAAGCTGCTTAGCTATTTATYTGAGCTGTGATTTTATGACAGATTTGACTGATACATTTCTGTAGGTAATATATTAAAAATGAGAAAAACGGGTATCTTCGTTATGTTTGTTTACAAGCAATTTTTGAGAAGGATTAGGTAACTCGTTGTTTAAAGAATTAGGTGTGGGTTTTTTTCTGTGTTTGAGAATTGTATTTTCACTGAATAAAACACTGTCTGGTAAAGCAAAACTCACGAAAATCTAAAAAAGGCTCAGCACTGTCTGAAATTTTGAAAACTTGCAATCTCTTGGCATCCTCCTCTGCTGTGCTTGAGCTTTATGTCCTTAGCCCTACTTCAAATCCATGGGCAATAAAACAGACTGATGAACTTGATCTTGTCTCAGATAGTGTAAAATTGTGAGGTTGTGAGAACAACTGAGCAAAAACGACAAAAATAAATATCATCCATTCAAGATACCAGTCTCTTCCTTATAACCACCATTAGAGCTTCCGTTGAAGGGAAGTCATTTGCCATWTATTTTGATTCTCATGAATTGAACCTCGTATTGTTCCATAAATTTGTCAGACAGAGCAAGATTTTCTCAAACAACCCAAATATCTTCTTGGGGAAAATATTTTATTAGAACAAGGCCTCACCAATCCTGGACATACTTGGTCATTAATTAATTAATTAATTAAATCATTTGTTCTATAAAATTGTTGGGCAGTATGATCACTGGTCCTACTACTGTATTTAATGTTTTCTAGGGGGATCACAGACAGGAAAATGTAAATACAACTTAAGTGAGATAATCATTGAACATTACCGTGTTAAATTTTCTGACAAAACTGATGTAAAATTCGGAGGATTTATAAGAACTAGTACCATCTTAGAGGTAATTTCCGCCTGAAAATACACAGCAAAATAAAGCAAGAATAGCTCCACAKTTATAARGYCTAAATGYTAACTCTTTGTACCTCTTTAAAGGTAAGATCTTWACCTTAATTTTATTAAGTGAAACCACTATTGTAACTCTTAATGTGCTGGAGTTATTTGTGATTAAATAAAGAAAATTTGTAATATTTTTAGCATCGCCTCTTTTTTTTTAATCAACAGTGCAAAACACAATGAACATTCTTGTGAAAACACAGGAATGCCCTTAGATTTTATACATCTACATGTTGAGAAAAATGTAGCAGAGTGAGACTGAATAAGTTGAAGTATATTCATTTTGCAAAGGTTTTAGTGAGCAATGTGCCTGGCAGAAATGGCATTTTGGCACAATTTAGCCAAATGTACCCAAAACTGTGCCAAATATATATATATTTTACTTTATAAAAGAGAACCTGGTCTAATAAAAGTGTTGATTTCTGTTGTAGGACCCATTCTGCATATGACATAACCTTTTCTTTTTACATTTACACTGTGCATCATCAAAATCTACCATTGTGCACACCGTGAAATCACCGAATGGAACGTAACTCCGCCTCCACGTTTTACGCATGATGGCTGTTATTATACTCTCGGTTATGCACAAACTTCACGTCACCAAACAAAGAGTAACACAGTGTCAAGATATATCCCTGAATTCGTGAGAGCTTTGTCTTTTCAAAGATACCAAAGGGAGGGGTATGGGGCTAAAACTTGCACAGCAACAGATGCGGAGAACTTCCTGATACTAAAACGGTCTGTGACGGTTCAAGTAACTTACAAATGTTTATATAGCCCTAAAATCATAAATATTTATTCAAAAATAATTTGGCAACTCATTTTAAAAACATTAAAGACACCTTTCGTGATGGACTTAGAAAACATTTGGGAAAAAATWAGTTTTACACCTACTTAAGCAAACAACAACGAATGATGCCATCTGCTGGACCTGTACAGGGCCCATCGGGCTTAAGGTTAAGCACTCATCTTAAATAAATCAGTCCTAATTACAGGCAATACATGCATTAAATAAAATTCCCTCCAATATGCACTGCAATGCATTGTACAGTTTTCAGTGTGTGTTTATTGTCACTACCTTCTCAAACACATCAAATAAGTCAGTAATTATTTGATGCAGAGTGACCAATCGTATGCAGCAGGGGGCTAAAGCAAAATGGCGACAATTGCAACAGTTTCTGCATCACTTATACTCTCAATAAGCTTTCATCAATTTGCAAAATGAAGCAGGTTACAAAATGGTGGTGGTAAGATGGTATGGAAGATGACTGTTCTAAATCAGAGATAACTTCATACAGCCAGTGTTAGTACCACRTTGCTGTTGCTTACAATCTGGGACAACCAAATGCATATGAAAATAGCTTCTTACATATCACACAGCCAGATATGGTGAAATCTGTCGCTGATCATGCTGCTCATCCCAGAGCTTTGCAGAGCACCTACTGTGATAGTATTTCAAACTGATGCTGAGGAAGAAAAAAAAATCAACCGTTAAAGCAAATGTTTGCCCTGCTGGGTCTGCTGCTATCTCCAAACGGGCACAAAAAAAGGAGAGCAAACAACGGGGGGTAAAAGGTGAACAAGGGAAGGGGGACAACAACAACAACATGYATAAATTAGCATACACGCAGCAGAGAAGCATACCTCTCTCTGGYAGAAATTTCAAAAGTAATCACTGTATGATTTTGGTTTTACAAAGCGATTTGTGGATCAGCTCAAATGTGTGCATCATAATTAATAGGATAATAGATGGAGACAGTTTGAACCAGCTTTTGCTGCATGCTTTCCCTTTAACCTGCCAACCTCCCACTGACCTAGCTATTAATCTGAGGTACAAATGCTGTCTGATCTCAGGGTCTCTGATCCTCAAGTGAATCATTATATGGCTTCACCAGTGCTCCCTGTTGAATGTCAAGTGGTTCCAGTTTGTGGGATGACCTCTATTTCAGCCTTAGTCAGATGGACTTCTCCAGGAGTGTAGAAGGTGGAAATATACWGTGCATTTTGAAATAAACTGTGCATCGTATTTCTGGATACATTTTTACCGCTCTTTTCCTTTGTTTTATGTCATGATTCTTTTCCATGTCTCTTCCTCTTTTCTCTCTGTTTCTCTCTTCTCTTTTACCTGTTACTCTCATAAATCCTGCTGTACACCAGGGGTTATAAAAACAGCTTTGTCCAATATGGACAGAGAGGTGAAGGAACAGTACCAGGTATTAATTCAGGCCAAGGACATGGGGGGGCAGCTGGGAGGACTGGCTGGGACCACTGTCGTCAACATCACCCTCAGCGATGTCAACGACAACTCACCAAGGTTTTCTAAAAGTGAGTGGACTGAACAGTTGTCAATATAAATGTTTAATAAAAATCAGATTTAATGTTAGCTATTTTTGTACAAAAAAGAAATGCTGATAAACATGTACAGGTTCACACGTGCTTTAAAAATAAAATAAACAGTGCTCAATTACAAAAACACAGGGGGTATTCATCATCACTTCTCTTTGTAATTGCTTTTCATTATTTGTCATTRTGCACTGTCGTGAGCAATGGCCTGTTTATTTAGTGTGATTGCGTCTACAGCTACAACTCCTGGCAAATAAACCAGGGTAGATGTTACTTTGCTCATGGGCATCCTGTCTATATTTAGATCAGATTTGAGCATGTTTGTGTAGAGWCATGGATTCAGTCAGTGTATTTAAACTGCATATTTTGGTACCACAAGCCGCTAAACCTGATTAGTTCAATTGTACCGTTTATCAAGTTATGTAAAAAGGGAACAGAAAAAAGTATATATATATATATATATATGTATGTAATATATATATATATATATATATATATATACCAAATTACTCACACCAACTTTATGGTGTCACCAGATGTGGGCTYCAATTCTGAAACCCAACAGTGAAGTTTTTATTTCTCTAACACATTTTGAACCTGACCTTACACAGTAAAGTAAAGCATGGACACTATTAATTTTCCTTCACTCCCAGTGTAAACGATAATCAGTAAATCTGTTGTTCTCTGTTTCCTGTCATAGCCTGGTGATGATGCTGTCAGTGTAATAGCCCTTAATTAGCCCTCAAAAACTTCCAGGCATTTGTCAACCTAGTTAGGTCAGCCACTTATAAAACTGAGTGGCCTTCATGAGAATTTCAGTTGCTTTGCCTAAGGATGATTATTGTGGTACATTATTTGGCAATTGAATAAATACTAAATTTTGTGGTACATTATTTGGCAACTAAATAAATACTAAATTCCCAATTTGTGTTTCTATTTTACATCAAGTGATGATAACAAATGAATCAGACTATGTATTTTTTTGTTGACAGGTTTCTTTCACCTACGGGTTCCTGAATCCTCTGCAGTGGGCTCTGCTGTTGGCAGAATAAAAGCCCATGACTTGGACATTGGGAGAAATGCTGAAGTACAGTACACCATTGTGCCAGGCGACGGAGGTGCCATGTTTGATATTACCACTAACGAACACAATCAAGAGGGAATCATAATTCTCAAAAGGGTTCGTAAACATKTTTAGAAAAAAACAGTTTTACACAAAATATCTTGTAAATTCTCATGCGAAACAGTGGCTCTTGAAATTGCTGYATTTTATTTTTAAGGGACAGGAACTGAGACTTTTGGAGACTATAGAGCAGTTCTGAGAAAATATGCAGATGTTTTTGTTGCAGTCTTATGAATCTAGAATTTCTGACCAAATAACCAGCTTGCTGTTTGTCTGCCTTCTGAGAGGCTTTTTAACACAGTGTATTTTCACATGCATTACTTGTAAAMCTGCATTCCTGGCCATGCACCATTATTGTGTTGCACAGAATGGGCAAGCTTTGTACCCACTTTGGCAGCTACCTTTACATTTATGATATAATCTGCAAAAGWTCCATTTTCTTTCCTTTTTTATGAATATATAGGTTGATGCATACTCTCCTGAATATGCCAGATCTTGTCTGAGCTTAAAAGCTAAGCAGGGTCAGACCTGGTTAGTACTTGGTTGGGGCACTACCTGGGAATGCCAGGTGCACTGATGTCCTATTATATTTCTATCAGTTCTCCTGTCCTTGTCAAAGAAATCCTATGTTAACATATTGGGCAAAAAGCTGCAAAATGTAGTTTTTAGGTTTAGGTGGTTCTCCAGTTGGTTTCAAATTTAAAACTTAAAGAACATGCAAATGAAMTCAAACTACATCCAGGACATGGAGCATTGTAAAAGGTTTGAAAATTGCTTGTGAACTTTTGAGAAGTAGCAACACAGAGTCATTATTTAGGCAAACGTTACACCTCTAAAGTGCTGTCGTTGGTTGAACATCCCATTGAACTCCGGCATTTCTTTCATGTYTGAGAGGCTGTCAAAATCCTGTCCAAAACTTTGTGCTTCAACGCATCAGCAGAGAAACAGAAGCACAATGTATGAAGCATCAGCTTATGCTGCTTGTGAGACTTTAAAAATAGAAAAAAAGTTATCACACCTGACAGTGAACGGGAGAGGTGGGATGCCAGCAGATATATAAACCTCTCTCAACTATGCATGCTTAAAAATAAACAGCAGTCCTCAGCCCATTGGAGGAGGGATAGCATAAAGAGACGGGGGTGTTGCAGTTCCCCTAGCACTCTCACTTCTTGCTGTTATACCATTTGATTTGTTATATTTACACCTWGTGCTTCCAAGTGATACTATTTTAATAATGTGACCGACATATTTTTAGGTGYTTCCAAAGTTTGCAGTGGTGTTTCTGTAGCAGTCAATATTTTGWGGAAATAATTCAGTTCTTCAAAAATATAAACATTTAAAGAGGCATTGACATATGTTGTAGAGGCTGTACCGCATTGTGCTGATTTCTAGCASGAGGCAGGTATGAAAGCAGAACCTGTCATCTATCCCTTATGTGAGGTGGCCCTCAGTTTGAGTCCTTGCTGTCCATGTCATAAAGCTCAGCAATGACATAAGTCTYTCTGAGCGCCTGTGCTATCTAAAGCATTCACTTAGCATGTCAGGGCTCATTTACTTTGCCATATGTTTTTACGGATTAATACATCCACTGCACCGTGACCCACAGCCAAAGGTCTTCCCAAAGTATCTCATTTAATATCAACTACTTTGGCCACATAAAGCATTTTTAGGGCTATCATATCACTCCACAAAATGGCAAGTGGCACAAAAGAGYGCACTATATTAGAGAAATATATTACTCTCTGGATGAACCCTTTGAGATCAATCATCTCATTCAGCAGAGTCTCACAACTGCCTAAGGTGAGGAAAACGACCTCGTAGGCTCAGACTAAAAATAGAATTATGTTGTTGTTATTGCTATGACAGTACTAATGTGTTGGGAAGCATCATTATTTCTGCAAATTTAAAATCATAAAATAAAACAAATAAATAAATAAATAAATAAACAAATAAATAAATAAATAAAACATTATAGTCCAAAAATTAGCTCACTTATACTGTATTTCCACCATCATAATACAGTATATGAAGAACTATAATAGTAATGACTTTTTCTGTTTCCTTCTCTTTTTTATTTAATTGTCTGTTTAATTGTTTATTTACTTTGTGTAGAAAAAAATTAACTATATAAAAAAACCGTGTTCACTTTGTTTGCATTAGCCCTTATAGCCCAGGTCCACCTCAATTTCTTGAAACCTGAGAGCTGCTTTTCCAATCAAGCTTTGCTCGACCCAATTTGACGTCAGCTACTTCTGCTTTTTGATTGGTTCACTGATCAGGTGTTATTTCACAGAGATGACAGTAACTTTATGTGAATCATTTGCAGCAACTGAAACATTAATTTTATCTCAAGTTTAACTATATAAAAACAGTAGCTAACAAACAAYAAGAAGCTAACATTAGCTACCATTAGCCTTCCATTCTGTCCTCCTGCCCTCTCATCTGAAGTGTCATATTGCTGCATGRCACCGTTCAATGTTTGGCACTTTTTATTTTGTTTTGGTGTAGTCCAATTATTGTTGTATCACAAACAAAACAAAACAAGATTTGCATGTGTTTAATATTATTATCCCACGCCAAGCCGAGCCTTACCATGCATAAACACCTATACTATTCCTCAGAAGTTGGAATTTGAGTCTCGAAATTCAAAGAGCATTCAAAGCTTTGTTAGTTAGTGTTACACACTAACTAACAAAGCTAGAACTTTGCAACTGATTCACCAGTCAAAAAACTGCTCCACCAGTCTTAGTCAGCTTCCATAATGTGGTCAGAAGTTTCTTGCTTATAAATAGCTTCCCATTAAAAGCGTATTTTCATTTGTGTACACCACCCTGCTCTGCTGTGACCTTCTCCTTAGGGTAAGCATTGAAAGATCCATCATGTCTAAACAGACTAAAACAATTAATGTCCTCTTTTACCACAGGCATAACTGTAGAAAGCACAAGCACAATATTAGTTCTTTTTAGACACTGAAAGTATCCAGCTTGGTAACAGTGTGTGGGTAATGTGCATTTATGAGTGATGYGTGGTTAGAGAATAAAAGAGACTCAGTATAGTCTCATTTAGGTTTCAGGGACCAACTCTTAAAAAGGTATGCCTACTCTTACAAYTATGGCAAAAATCAACAAAAAGGACATTAGTAGAATTATAAAAATATATTATGACCTTGTCAGAATTAAAATTCTCATTTGTAAAGAAACTAGTCTCCACCATTTCAATTTGATCATCTTTGTAATACTACTGTTCAAGTGTCTCAAATAGTACAGGCAAGTCATATTGAGAATTATGCAGATTAGAATATTAACAAACTCTTGCCACTTACTTACAAATGGATTTACAGTTRAATATCATATATTCTTGTGTTTCCACACTTTTTGCCATCTTTCTGTCAACATCAGTGCAACAACTGGTAAATGTTTGGATTTGCATGCCTGAATGTGTCATGCCATAGTGAAGAAGTASGCAAAAGGAATGTGTTAAAGCAAGTGCTAACAATACAAGAAACTTTGCAGAATTGGAGAAATTAAGTGTCTTTCTCGTTCCACCACACAATAAAGCATGGCCTAAAATGAGCTCTTGACCTTCTGTCATGTTGCTCACAGTCTGACTTGCTAACATAAGACGCTGCACATTGATACCTTCCTGCTCTGTTCTGCATTTCCCTTTGGCAGGATGCAGCGGACCCCTGTGGTGATTTTAAATGCCATTTGTTGTCAGTGGTACTGAGAAAGATTCAATAGGGAAAAAAAAGATCAGCAAAGGAATACCACGTTTGCATAATGCAAAAGCCCCAAACAATCTATGTGATGTGGAAAAGGAGAAAAAAAAATGTAAATGTCAGTCAGCAAAGACTTTTGGAAGCAATGCTTTTGTGAGT
>NW_013952447.1:290466-293603 GCF_001266775.1 Austrofundulus limnaeus
ATATCTATAGATATATAGATGAAGAGTGCAATAAAGAGATACTGTGCTGTCAGTGGCCAATCACAAGAATATAAGATGTATTATAGTTAAAGAGTAAATAAATAATAAAATAATCCACCTCCTTGTTTTATGAACCAACAACAAAGTGAAAAGTCTACTGTCACATTAAGCTACAAGGCAGAATACAAGTGCAGGACAATAATGATAGGGAGTCATGTCTGACAAAATATATGAAAATGATATGTTTTTTTGTTAAAATAGATAATGAAATTCTTGTTTACAACATGTAGTGTTTTGACTTTCCACTCTAAAACACAAGGGTGGCTTTTCATATTTTATCTATCTTAAATTCTTCAAATAATAAAATTCTGGGACTCTCAATATGCTGTTTCTGTTTGTACACAAGTCTGGTACACTGTGAACAAGGCCTTAGAGAGGTACAGTAGGTCATCAATTCCAAATACTTGAACAATGAAATATAGAACATTTTGGAAAAGGCAAATAAAAAGCTTTGTTTTTTTTTACATCAACAACAACAATATTGTGTTTGCAAGATAAAATAGTCACATTGTAAAGTCACTTTCTCTTTTTTTTTACATAAAAATCTTTTTTTTATCTTCAGTCATCAAACTTTCCTAAAAAATGAGTATTGCTTTTCATATTTTCCTGCAATATTCTTCTTGAAGATCAAAAATCTGGGTTTCTCATTAAAACCTTCCTTCTTTCCTTACAAAATACTTTAAAGCAGTTCTGACAAATCTGTTTTCTTCTTCGGTTTTAATCAGGTGAAAAGCATGTAGCTATTTCAACTGATTGCAGAAGTAACAGACAAAAGGAAAGCCAGTGCTGTCTGTTTTTGTGCCTTTCGGGGTTTTATCTGATGTAAGTATCTAAAATGTTCTTTTAGGGGTATGCAAATTTGCCTTTGCTTTTCTGATGTATCAAACTGAGAGCTTCATTACGGGTACATTTTTAGTTCATGCCCTGGCACCGGAGCACACAAAGGTGTGTGATCCTTTGATCCACACACACACACACACACACACACATGTATGTATATATATATATACATATATATATATATATATAAACAAAAAAATGCAGCTGAGTAATTGATTTGCAGCTTAGTGTAAGAACTGCCTCAGAACATGTGCAAAAGCTTACATTTTCACTGCAACTGCGAGGTGTTTGTGGTCCTAACAATACATCAGTGTAATGTGACCTTCTGAGAGACAGTAATTTAAAAAAAAACAGAGAAAGTCTGTGTTTGGATGTAAATGAAGACATGTATTTGTTTACATCATGTTTACCCCTGACAGATGGCTCTTTTCTCCTATTGTTGTACTGCCTATGTTTGATATGCTTCCCTTAAAAAATGTGGCTTTGTGTTATATTCCCTACCCTGCTGTGGTAGGCTCTTAAACAAAGCCATTGTTGATGGGGGGGATTCTGAGCCCCTTTAATTTACCRAATCCCCTACAGTGTCATGCACCAAACGTGTGTCATGTGGGACTGTGATATTAGCAGGACATGGAAACAGTGAGGGGCAATAAGCCAATCTTTGGAAAGGTGTGAGAACTAGTTAGCTTAAGTCAGCCTCTGTTAGCTGCATCTTGTGTTCCCAGAATACTGACCTGCYCACATACTTGTCTTATTGCAGAGTGGCAGAATATCCCCAGAGACAGGTGTGCAAATGTGTGCAGACAATCCGTCTTTTGACTTCCCTCRCTTGCACACACATTGAGAGGGAGAAAAAAAAAGAAAACTGCACAGCAGAACAGAGACGAAAGACACATTGTGCATGGAACGGAGTTTTGGCAGACCCCGAATTAGAGACTCAGGAAGGTTGGTTATGATAAGAGGATCAGGCTGAGTAATGGGTTCAAAGGATGATCATCTGTTCCCCAGTCTGCCGATACACGGGGAAGAGAAAAAAAAAAAAACACGAAGGCATTGAGGGGGTTTGCACATCCCATCTGCAAAACACAAGATTATCGGAGACAATAGGTAAATCCAGCAGCGAATTCCCGAGGAAACGTGCAGACAAATGTGAGCACATGGAGCAACATACTGAACATGAAAAAGCATGTTCAAGGACACAGCTGCATTAAACCACTACACATACTGTATTTGGAGAGAAGCACTCCCACACAATGAGAGGTTCAAAAGGATAACCTTGGGTTGTAAGAGGTAAAACAGTTTTCACTCAGGTGAAATGGTTGTCCACGTTCATGTTTACTTTTCATCTTTCGGGGGGAACAAAACAAGATGTGAGATATGTGTAATTGAAATGTGGTGCTCTAAGCCCAAACAGAACAGAGTTGTAAATGACAGCTTGTGTGGCGTAATATTTGCTGGCTCATCCTCTGGGATTCCATTTTAATACACGACTGTCTTCTCACTGTACAGACTGACTGTCCCTGCCAATCACAGAGCACTGAATAAAGARTATTTGCTGCAGACCTCTGATGACACTTTCCAATCCACTACCCCAAACCCTTGCTTTAGATCAGAAAATGGTTGCTGAGAGATTATGAACTGCAAATGCATATTTCTTGAACAGCAGTTTGATGTATTTGCAGATAAAATGTATCAATGTCTTTTAACGTGCTGATCCACATATTTTCTATTTTAAATAGCAGTTGGTTGATTGCTTCCTTATTTATTATTGTTAACTAGCTGCTAGGGTGTTCCAGATGTTTTTTTTTCTCCTTTTTTTATGTTATCAATTTATAATTGATGGTACTTTTATGTTTGACAGAGTTAAAACTCAGCTGCTGTTAAGGACCAGWGTAACAACTTGTAACATAGCTCTGCTGGCATGAAGGCTTATACAACTGGATACAAGGCACATTGTCTAGAATTTGGTTCTCRTTGGTTAATGCTACTCCTGTCCATTCAAAGGTAGAGTGTTGCTATGGTGATTTGAGGTATTATCTGTGACTTCAAAGTGATCGCTTCCTGTCAAATTTTAACTCTTAGTTCTTCCAAATGGATTTTATTATCTTATTTATTGATTTTTTTTATTATATCCTTTACCTGCTGTTTGTGAAGGGTTGCAGGGAGCTGGTACTTATTTTCAACAGTACTGATTGAGAGGTGGGTTAAAACCAGGGCTATATCACACGTCACTGGGC
>NW_013952447.1:295839-297270 GCF_001266775.1 Austrofundulus limnaeus
AAACAGTTGCCCTACAACCCCATGATGATGCACCATGACACATTTATAGGATGAATAATTAGCATAACTAAGCTTGTCAGGAATTTGCTGACTGTTCACTATAAATAGATGAATAAATTGATGATGAACTCTTGGGGATGTTTAGAGCCTTAGAAACACGGGTATTTATTGACTGATTTGTATGTTTCAATATTTTTTTTGTCTGTTTGTTTATTTTTCCAAGTTAAACAAAGGCAGAAACTTTAAAAGGGATGAATAATTATGCAGTCACCCATCACATAACTTACTGGCATTACTGTGTAGAACTTTGATTTCACTTTGTCAGTGACACGGTTTTTCTTTTTTAAAGTCAAAATGGCCATTGTACAGTGACCAATTTATTTTTAAAGGCTGCTTCTACTTTTCAGTCTTGCTGAGTTGCTGCCAGGCTGTGAAAAATGGACCAGTGACATAATGAAAGAATTTCTTGGCTCAAGAGCAAATACCACTGGTTATACTGGTTGAATGCTAAAGAACACAGGCAAATGGCACAGTCAATCCTCCTCCTGCTCAAAGACAAGAGTTGAAACTTATTGATTAAAGTTGGAATGTTCCTGTGGGAGGTGAAATGAGTTATTTTAGTCCCTGTGTGGCAAAGATTGGAAAGGAGGAAACAATACCCCAGAACAGCAGGAGATTCAGGTGTCAAACTCAAAACGAATAACACCTCACCAAGCAACCAAGCAGAGTGGAACATGTGTGCTCCTCTGTTTGCATATGCATGCATTGAGAGTTAGTGAATAAGATACAAGGGAAAAAAGGGGAACAAATGATTACAGAGCAACAAAGAGACGGCCGAGATGGTGCTAGATATCAATGAAGTGCCCTCTCTCTAGTGGCTTGGAGAGGCGTGGGTGTAATAGATTGAACTAGAGTCTTGGGGCTCATCCCATGGCTAACCCTGCCCTATTAAGAGTGRCAGCGCAAGTCTTTCATAGTCACTSCACTCAACTTCAGCGTGGACAGAGCTGCTGGCAAGACACTCAAATGGCACTCCACTGTTGCGAGCAGTGAGAGGATGGAGATGCTCAGAGGCAGCCAAGGACACAAACCGATGTGACTGATGGCAGTACAATAAAGTGAGCATCTCTTCTCCACAGTGTTAAGACCCCCCCTGGTATTCAGAAGGGACAAGAAATGGCTTTTGGGCATGTGAGGTTTTCTTCACAGAATAAGCTGCTTTTACTAGTATGTGGTCAGTTGTCTGCTTATGGCAAAATAGTGGTTGAACATATTCAATAGTTTTCCAGCAGGTCAAATTTTAGCTGAAATTTCAGCTCAAAGAGTGCATTGACTTAATAAAATATTGAGATTAGGAGGCTGTACTCAAACCCCAATCTGACAGGAATCATATTTAATGAATACACAAAGGAGTTATTTTTTTTATAATTT
>NW_013952447.1:298076-299027 GCF_001266775.1 Austrofundulus limnaeus
AGCTGGAGCCAATGTCTGTGACTGAACCGTAAGAAATCGCCTAAAGGAAATTGGATTTCAATACAGGAAAGTTAAAAGAAAACCATTATTGACACCCAAACAAAAAATAACAAGACTGCAATGGGCTAAGGAGAGGCAATCATGGACTATGGATGACTGGATGCAAGTTATCTTCAGTGATGGGTCAAGAATCTGCATTGGACAAGATGATGATGTTGGAACTTTTGTTTGGTTCCGTTCCAGTGAGATTTATGAAGAGGACTGCCTGAAGAAAACAACCAAATTTCCACAGTCCTTGAATGATATGGGGCTGCATGTCAGGAAAAGGCACTGGGGAGATGACTGTGGTTCATTCTTCTATCAATGCACAAGTTTACATTGACATTTTGGATAGTTTTCTCATCCCTTCAATTGAACAGATGTTTGGAGGTGATGCAATCATTTTCCAAGATGACAATGCATCATGCCATATTAGGGCAAAAACAGTGAAGGGATTCCTTGGAGAAAGACACATTCAGTCAATGTCATGGCCTGCAAGTAGTCCAGATCTCAACCCATTTGAAAACCTGTGGTGGAAATTGAAAAAAAAAACTGTCCTCAAGAAGGCTCTGACCTGCAAAGCTGATCTGGCAACTGCCATCAAAGAGAGTTGACACTAAATTGATGAAGAATACTGTTTGTCACTCATCAAGCCCATGCCTCAGAGACTGCAAGCCGTTATCAAAGCCAAATGTGGTGCAACTAAATACTAGTTATGTATTTTGAATGGTCTTTTGTTTATCTGTTTTTCATGATTCCATACTTTTTTTTCCTCAGAATTGAGTGATTCCATACTTTTTCCCCCTGTGCTTGGTCAATAAAAGTAACATTCACTGACTTCCACAATGTTTTCTCTTCATTTCTTTGAGTATTCCTGAAAGCCAACAAGTTGCACTTTGGAATGACCTTATT
>NW_013952447.1:299467-302985 GCF_001266775.1 Austrofundulus limnaeus
TATATATATAGGACCTAAGAATCCATTAAATAACAAAAACACTTGTCAGTGTCAGTTTCTCAGAGAATTTAGATGAGATGCACATACCTTAAAGAGTCATATAGGGATTTCATTGAAAAAAAAAATCATAGCTTAGACAATTCTGTTTAGCAATGTGTTTGTGACTTTTTTTTTGTCCTTTTTGACCGCTGAMAACATTGTGTTTTTCAGATGTAGGGGAATTAAAATGTGGTTCGGTGTTTCCTGATTTCTACTAATACCCAAATACAGAGCAACCAGGTTGACAGACAACATGATAAATTATGAAAATTTAATAAAAGTCAGCCATAATTCAGAGTCAAAAGAGGCTGGAGAGTGCTGGCAATCAAAGTCTGTTAGACTTCATTTAAAACCGGCCACTGGAGGTGCTGGAATAATTTAAAAGGGGAACAGAACATGTTCCAAAAACTATGCAAGCACAAAAACATTGTAAAGGTAAATAAACAAATTGAGAGATAAAAGAAAATAGCTAAAAACAAGCTAAATTGGCAACAAAAGATTGATCACTCTAACATTATCTTCCTTTCTGTTTAAACTTTTCCTTCTGAGATGGAGCTGTGTGTCTGCTCATAATTCGGAGCACCAAAATGATTCCAAATCAGTCTCATTTCTATTTCCATTTCCATTACATTTTGACAAATAGCAAGAWATCGTACAAGATTGGCACTAACCAGGTAAAATTGTTTTATCAAACCATCACATTTAACATTTCTGACTCCATCTGCACCAGCRCAGCATTTTCCATGCTGTTTTCAGACATCATTTATGCAAAGCAATTTGTCAGTCGAAACTCTGCACCAGCTGTGCTTACTGTAAAAATTGTGACAAAAAAATTGCTAAGTGTAAATGTAAAAAAAAAAAAAAAACTTCAATTCCCTGAACATGCCACAGTACTGGCTTCATCTAGCAGGGGAGATTACAGGAAAATTAAATGGTTATAAAGGGTGAGATTTTGGGGGCTTTCGTCCTAATTGTGGTGAGGCAGCATGTTGAGATGGAGAGCAGAGCTCCTCTTCATCCCCAGTGAGAACCTGGCTAATGAGGCCTGGTGTGCACCTCCTGCTGTCCACCTCCCTTGCTTTGCTCCCCTTCCACCAACCTCTCTCCACCTGTGCTAAAATTTCAGCTGAGCTATGCATGGCTGTCCCCAGGCACAAATTTAGCCACAGCGTGATCTATGTATGACATACACTATGATACACAGCACAAGAGTGCACAGCCTTAAGCGTTCCAATGGTTGCATGTTTTGTTTAGCTTATTTTTTCTTTTTTTTTTCCTCGTCTTTCATCAAGCTGGATCCAAATAAACTTCACATAATGAGAAGTGCTTGACTACACATTGATGCCTCTGTTGCAGTCTGACTCACTCCTTGAGTATGCCAAGCTCCTTTTTCCTTTTTTTTTTTTTTTTTTGATGCTGATTTCCAGGAAATTAAGTGAACGAGCGGGAAGCTTAGTAAGCTGGAGTAATAACTTCCAACCAGCCATCAACGCAACTTTTGCTCTAACCTGATTGTTTCGATCAACATTACAATAACACCCACATTAAATCTGCGTGTACACAAAGCTGGTGGTTTGTCTTTTGTAAGTGTTGTCACTTCTTGAGAGATATTGAAAGGGACAGAGTGTATTTCCTGTTAAAGGATCCTATAACCGTGTCCTGCCAGTTGCATCTGCTGCGCAATCAAACCAATCACGGCAGTTGATGGTCAGTGATTGCTTTCAGATTGGCTTGCCTTCACGTGGCCCTCTTTATTTTTTCTTCCTTTTTTTTCTTCCTTTTTTTTTTTTTACGGACACCTGCTGTGGATGTGAAACTGTGAAGCCATGGAAATGGAGGAGAGAGATAGAGARCCTGGGAAGCATCTGCTTTCCACTTAGAAATCACATTTTCACATCTTGGTTCAGTTCAAGTGATTGGACTCTATTTATATCACTAATCCATCCATGTTTAATATGAGCATTTAATTGGTCATTTTTATCTACTTACAAAAAAAAAACAAAACATTGTCTTAGCACCTCTTTCCTTTGAAGGCTCCCTGCTCTTGCACACATTTTGCAACACTGTTACCAGCTGTTTTCTTTCGCTTTCTTCTGAAAGAACATGCCAGAAAATCCTAGTCCTGGGGCAGGGAGATAGCATTGCTGCCGTAGTGGTTACATGTTAGTCAATTTGAAATACACCGAAAGGAATGCCTCTCATGTGACTCCAGGCCAGCAGAGCGTGACTGGCTGCAAGCTCGCCAAGTTTGGCTGGTCACACATGACGGGGCAGGAGACGAGCAGAAGCATGAACACGGGTGTCGTTGCTGTCAGATGTGTACACCTCAGCAGCAAACAAGTTGAGGAGGCTGATTCTTCCCCCCTTGCTTTAGACTAATTGACTCTGAGCTGATGTGTCAGAAGTTCAAAGAAGTAGCAACATGCAGCATGAACTCCTAAGTTGTTATTTGGAGAACGCTTGTAAGGAAGGTGAAGCCCTTCTTAGCCAAGGAACTGTAGTATGACTCTAACAGAGGAGGAAATCTGTTTCATTTTTATTTATTTAATTTTTTTTTTGTGTGTGTGTTATTCAACCTTCAGTTCCGCTTATCAAGATTACAAGAACAAGGCTGTTTGGCTATATACAGGCTGATGCTGACAACTGATAGCAGTTACTTGTGCTCAATAGTTTAACACAGTAAATAAATTAATAAATAAATACAACAAATAATTAAGGGAAAACTGCTGTCAAGACTGAAGATAATTAAAAACTGATCATATCTTAAGGGAATGCATAGTTCCTGCTATCTTTATCTGTCAATTTGAGTTGTAGCCAATTTGCTGTATTTATTGTTAACTAGCTTGATTTGGTTTAACTCCAAAAGTTAATCAGTTGTAGATGTGCATCCATTGATTACTTTCTGAAAATTAAATCAGACCCTGCCATGTGATTTAAGAGAAATGCTGCTAAAAGACAAGAAAGTGGTCATTCAAAGTGAAAGGTTTAAATGAAGGTTTTGTTCAGTGTGTAAGGTTTTGCATTTGTGTTGCCAAAGACTTGAAACTTTGTGTTCAAATTGGAAGTTCAAATTAAACTCGGTGAAACAATTCAGTTCTCGATTTGAAAATTTTATTTACCACCGCATGTGAGGCATAACGACAATGCTGGATCATTTCAGAGAACAGATCAGCCTCAAGTGCTGCTCCTCATGAAATGGCCCTGAGCCAACTTGCATTATCTTTAGAGCTAGTCAAGSCAACAGGAAATATCATAGGCTGAGTCTCAGTTCATTGGCTGCATCCTCATGAGTGCGCATTTGTCGGCTGCATACGTCACTGCCCCACGCCAAGTGCTCTCCCAATTCAAAGGCTCATTTTATATGGCTGAGGAATGTGGCCTACCAAATCTAGTAAATGAATGATGTGTCAGAGTATCCTTTCCTGTCTAGGCTATCCTAGGATTCAATGCGCCGACAGCAAACTAAACAGAAAAAAAAA
>NW_013952447.1:303255-304853 GCF_001266775.1 Austrofundulus limnaeus
TAGTGAGGCAGATTGATTTAGATGGGTTTTCCCCCTAAGACAAGTCACTTGCGTTATTCGAAAGTGGCAAAAAAGAAAAACCTGTTGCATGCCCAGCAGTTGTTTTATTATGAATATTTAATTTCCAAGAAAACAAAAGACTTGCAGAAGCTGTTTTTTTATTTATTTATTTATTTATTTATTTATTTATTTATTTATTTATTTGCTTACAGTGTTATCACTTTAAGAAAATAAGTAATGTAAAATGTAATGAAAGTGTATTTTCTGGAGTCTATCTTGTGAATAGTCTCAGGCACTACCACACCATATTGAAGATCAATATCTGTACAACTGCTTGATTCATAGCCGTTTTAATGTTTCCTATGGTCAGTCGGTTGTGGGAGCCATCTTGTCTCAAAAAGATAATCAATTGTAGGTTTACATAAAATTGTTTTTTTCTCAGGTTTTATTGAAAGAAATTTAATGGTTCAGGAGATATTTTCCTAACAAGACAAAAACACACACACACACCCACACACACACACACACACACATAGACAAAAGCAAAAACAATACCACCCTTTTTTTTCTTCACTGGCATGCAATAACGACATAGCACTTTCAAAATTAAACCTTCCGTGTTGTACAGAACACTACACAAAGTGAAAATTGGACAACGTGTACTTGCATACTTCACATATTGTCAACAATAGTTTTAAAATTAACTTTGTTTTTGTAACTATTTCATATTTTTCTTTTTGTAGCCCCTGGACTATGAAACCAAGAAGGCATACACCTTCAAGGTAGAAGCTGCGAATGCTCATTTGGATCCACGCTTTCAGAGCTTTGGGGCCTTCAAAGACACTGCAACAGTGAAGATTAACGTTTTGGATGTGGATGAGCCCCCGGTGTTCAATAAGCCCTCCTATGTGATGGATGTGTACGAGGACACACCTGCAGGCACCATCATCGGCGCGGTGACGGCACAGGATTTAGATGCTAGCAGCAGCCCAGTCAGGTAAAGTTAAACTGCTCATTCCAAGAGTACACTGTGTTATATAATGGCTTTATGCCTTTAATCATTTTCTTTAATATCTAAGTCACATCTCAGATTTAGAAATCTCTTGAAGGTTTGCCTGCAGCATAAACCAATGCATTCCACTTGAAAAGAGATAAGAATGCCTGTGGAAATGGCATAGAAATATGATGAGATATGGAAATGAGGAAAATATCCCTTTTTAATTATTATAATGAGACAATTTTTTGTTTGTTCCCATACAGTCTTCAAGTCCTGCTTTAAAAACAACCCCAACATAAGGATATTGGATTTTATCTTTTATTTTAACAAATACTTTCTCCTTCTCATTTTCTTCTTAGAGCATGTCATTACACTTTTAAAAATTGTAAATGGAGTACTCATTTTCTTTGTCCTTCGATATAAGTGTTACAAACGTCCTTTTTTACTGCAATACACCAACAGTTTCTAAATTTTGTTATAGATGAATGCAACAACATTCATTTTGTATTTGTAGTCTTGGGAAAGGGCTTATTGTGAATTAATTGTGCCTACATTTCAGTACTTATTTAAGAGCTGCACTAGTGGAACAAAATCATATATA
>NW_013952447.1:304898-314042 GCF_001266775.1 Austrofundulus limnaeus
ATATATATATTATGGTAAAATACCTAAATAGAGGAATGCTGTGTTGGTACAGCCAGTGATTGAAGGTCTAATTCCTCTAATACATTCATCAATGTCTGCAGTCCTTTTTCATCAGTGTCTTCAAGCTCTAACACAGGGCGTTTTGTCAGGTTTAGTCATCAGACTGAGGCCTAATCAATCTATGCAGAACATCTGACTCTATTCTGACCTGTCATGTAAAAAATCCTGCTAGCATCATCTTTTTAGCAGTTCAGTAAGTGATGGTGACACAGTGGAAGGAATATTCAAGTTTTATGAGAGACCTCATTAGAAATTGTTTAAAATATATATTTCACTCAAATTAATGTGTTTGATCATTTTTTAATAGTTGCCATGGATTATTGCTGCATTGTTAGAGTAGATGCACTATTCAAATGGAACATTCTGTGTTTTTTTTTTCCTTTTGTTTTTTTCTTGTATGCAGCTAAACATTTATTGTTGTTTCGGGTGGGTGTAGATGGGTGGATGTGAGTGTGGGAGGCATCTGTTTCTCTGATTTCATTATTAAACCACACTGTTTTTACAAGGCACAACTAAGAGCCACATAAGGGAAAAGGAGAAAAAAAAGGCAAAAAATGTGTAAAACTGTAACTGTAAACTTTGTGATATTAGGAAACATATGTCCAAGATTATATAAAACTGTATCACAGTGTTATTTTTTTGTTTGATCCCACTAAACTGCAGATAATATACTCCAAGTTTTTCATAACCTTTCTGTCTTTTGTTTTTTAGTCCTATTAAGTCATGTGCAACTAACTTTAAGATTCCTTTTTTTCAAACTTTTGTCAGTTATAGATAAAATATTATGTTTTTTTTACAATAACAAAAGCAAATGCACTTTAAAAAAATGAATGAGAAATAGTTTTAATATCTAGAAGCCTCTTTTAGTGAGGCAGATTGATTTAGATGGGTTTTCCCCCTAAGACAAGTCACTTGCGTTATTCGAAAGTGGCAAAAAAGAAAAACCTGTTGCATGCCCAGCAGTTGTTTTATTATGAATATTTAATTTCCAAGAAAACAAAAGACTTGCAGAAGCTGTTTTTTTATTTATTTATTTATTTTTTACAGAAAGCTAGTGCCCTCTGCTCTGCAGATCTCCACTTTGTCTCCAGGACTTTAAATATTCATCAGTACCACAGATGACATTGTTATTTTGTACATCTTTAGAGCAGCCTTGCGTTCTTTGCTTCAAAACAATAGAACAGATGACCCGTCATGCATAGGAAATTAGGCTTTCAGACTTTAAACTCAACTGATTCAGCTATTTAGTGCTATGCATTTGTGATATCTCTAGCTGGGAGAAGAGAGAGGCATCATGAATACTGCATTGTTAGCATACTCTAAAGAGTTTCCCAAAGTTTAAAAGAGTTTTCAAGACTGAAAGTTTGACCCCATTTTGGACTAAGCTGGTAATAACTCAACTGAAAATACCAAAGTGCCACAACAGTCATGGACTTTCAAACACTACTACAACAGAACCAAAGGGTTATTTCATTAAACAGTTCAGCAAGATAGACGCACAGACCTGCCTACCTTTATGCTCACTTTGACCGTTTAAAAATCACTGATGAAGCTGACCACATCCCGCACAGATGTGAGTTTTCAGAAATGAAGCAAATACTTCAAGAACCAGAAGAAGTGTGGAGCAGAACTCAGCTGTGTTCACATAGTGTGCAAGCATTAAATGTGTAATGGGCCTCTCCCTCAGATCCTTTTCAAMACGTGATGAAATAATTCAGTATAGCAATT
This sequence comes from Austrofundulus limnaeus, assembly GCF_001266775.1. NCBI lineage: Eukaryota > Metazoa > Chordata > Actinopteri > Cyprinodontiformes > Rivulidae > Austrofundulus > Austrofundulus limnaeus. The sequence goes on from NW_013952447.1 coordinate 306,687, forward strand.
GTCTTTGTGGCTATTAATTTATTTATTTTTAACTGAATGCAAAGCTGCTAGGCATCATTATTAATCCTCACTCAATAATAAATATGTCGGCTGTTGCTTAAAGAAGACGTTTCATGCTTTTAAATCCTCCTTTTGGTCACAAATCATTCAGTTGTAATCTATGAAAAGTGGAACTGTTATGCTTTGGTTTGAATTCCTACTTATTGCAACTTAAGCCCCTCTTTCACCCCTTTTCTGAGGTGTGCCTCAGATTACTTACTTTGAGGCTGTCTCTTTAAATACAAACAAGGCATTTCAAACCCAGCCCCCTGCATCTTTTAGAGCAGTCCATTCTAGTTTGAGGGGTTAATGACTATCCTGCGGCAAATAATTTTGTTTAGTTACAAATTAATTAAAATATATCAACAAGGGAAGACTTGTCCATCCATCCTTACATGTTAGGGTCAGATTCTGACCCAGAGTGAGAGGAGAATGAAGACAACAGAATTGTAGTTGGTAAGTCCATACCTTATTTGGCAGTTCCGAAACAAATCAGAATCAGAAAATGTCACAGAAAATAGAGAAAACAAAATGGAATGAAAAATATGACACAAACAGAGCTTAAAGATATCTACGCAGCACCGTGAGAGACTAAATTTAAATTGTCTGCACTCCCAGAGACTCAAAGTACACAACCAAATTCATTGAATGACTAAAAATGTGGATTTTGCATGATACATCTTCTTTGATATCAAGACTAGCGGTGGTGGGCAGTGCTAATCCAAAAATTAGCTCCGCAATTTCTAAAGCGCTTATGAAAATATTTAGGTCTGCAACTTCAAAAGCACTTATGCCATAAAAAAAAAAAAAAAAAAAAAACTAGCGGAAGCTAATTTTAAAGCACAAGTTCAATTTGACACTTACTAGCTGGCAATAATTCATGTACAACATATGCACAACACTGCCAACTAGCAGTGTATGAACTCTTTTACAGCTTAATTCTACAACCACTGATTGCTGGGGATGTGATTTCCTGAAACAGACTTTTGGCTTCTGGTGTAAAAATTTAAAAGTTGTTGAGGATTGCTAGTTCAGCTGCTTCTTTGTCTTTTTCTTTTGTTTGTTGTAGGTTTTCCATTAAAGAAGTTTCAATAAAGTAATTTTAAAACTGTTTATTGGAAAACTGAATCGATACATTCTGGGTACATGATGGATTTGATTTGTGACGGGAAACGAAAGCACAGAGTACAGGAAACTATATTCACTTTTTTTTAAAAGGAGCTCCGTTTGTAAAGTAAAATAAATCAATACATACAAATTTTTAGTATGGATTACAAACGTTAACTGATTTTGATATTGCCTTCCTGCTACGTAAGCAGACACAAAGCATTGTGGGAAATCAGAACTGTGACCGAATGCAACAGTTAGCAAGGATGTATACCGTCCCAATAAGTGCATTTGGTGGATAGACCACGTGTTGTGATTCATTGACAGCCATACCTTCCGCTGCTCAAGATAGTGATGACTGGTAGATGATTAGTTATTAGCAGTACTGCATTTTAATTTTAGAAAGTGCAAATCTGCTTATGAATTATAAAAATTAGTAAGACCGCTAAAGCGTGAAAGAAATATATAAGTCCACAATTAGCGGATCTGCACTTTAGCGGGCTAGTGCCCACCACTGAAGATTGGTATTACACATTATATACATCATCACTTGAGCTGCTGCACTAGCTTACCTTTTCACATGCTGATTGTTTCAAATCTGATATGTTTTAAGGCACACATGTGTGTCAGGTGGGGATTAGTTTTGACCATCCCTGTCTCAGTCCGCTCAGAAATCACACTGATGAAGCTAAAAGGTATTTAAGTCCTGGCTTGAGGTTTCTTGTGAATCAGTGACTGTGGATAATAAAGGGGGAAAAAGGACCATTTTTGTGAAATCACTGTCTGTTGCTGAAATCGAGGCAAWTATCATCACAACTCTTCAAAGCAGGAGATATGTGTAATTAATTTTCATATCTACAGTGGTCAGTAGTGTAGACTTAGTGTAATGCAGACTCTTTAGATCAATGAATTCCTTCACAGCTTTTGATGAGCATCCTTTTAATTAGCTGGATCAATAACAAATAGTAGAAGAAAAAAATAGATCTTGTTAAATCTGTTTATGCAATTTTTTCCCATATTTTATCTTGGTTCAAATGATTGATAAAGCTGATGGAGGTTCATGTTTTGCTGAAGGAAACATCTCTTATTTGGTTTTATTCTGTAATTTTCTCATAATAGCACAGTGTTTTTGGAAACTGAGGCAAACTAAAAGCAAAACATATGTGTCAGGAGCACACAAAGTCCCCCTCCTAAAAAGAAAAGAAAAGTGCTTTGCCTCAAGGAAAAATTACACACCGTTGATCTTTTGAACTCTTGAAGTAGGTTTGGCTGCAATTTTTATCAAAGAGACTCACCGTAAAGTTGTTCGACACATTCATGTTCACATCAAGGCTGCATCCAACACGGAGTTAGTAAGCGGACAAATCAAATCTGAAATCAAAAACTTGTGCTTGTTTCTTTTTTCTTTTCTTTTTTTATTTTCACTGAAGTAGTTTAGCTATTATTCTCGTTAGTCAAAAAAGACTAAAGGGGCTGAACAAGCTCCAGCCTGTTTCTGTTAATGACTGAGTCAAGTCCACTTTCAGGTTCTGAAGAGCAGCAAACAAGCATGATAAATATTCATGTGTGATTGTCTTTCAAGATCAAATAGTTTGCCACAAGAAGAAAGAAAAAATGAAAAACTTCCAGGATGTTTGTGCTGTGACGCTGCTCTTAGGAAAAGTCCAAACTTAATCTCATGAGAAATTATGAATCTGCTCTGAAAATGTGCCCATGGGCAAATGCATCAAATTCACAACCTGTGACCTCCTGGTGGAGAGGAATAAAATATTACCTTCTCCTGATGGAATTCCATCAACGATTGTAAAATTATTAATGAAAAATGGCCTTTTTCAGATCAAACAGCATGGAATGATGAATGGTGCTGTCACCGGCATGTGGTTTGGTTTCAGATCTTACCCCCTTTTTAATTTTTTTTTTTTCGTATTTGCATTCAGAGCAGCTTGGTGAGACCACAGTTGCTTTTCCGTGAGAAGACTAGACCTGCTGCTATCAAACACCAAACCAAGATTTTATGTCTGTATTGTTCATTGGCCGTGAGAGATTGATACGCTTTCAACAGTGTATAAAATTCATTTATGTTCCCAAGAAAACCATTAGCTCAGCATGGCCAAATGTCTGCTCCATTACTAGATTGGAATGTATGTGCAATCCTCAGCACATTTTCTAGAAATGACCATTCAGAATGAGTAATGAAGACTACTGCAACATCACATTACACCTAATTCATATACGAGGCCAGAGGGAGAATCATTGTACTTTAATCTGTTGCTTTATGTTGGAAATAAATGCGTTTAAATAAACATTTTCTTTTAGATATTCCATTGACTGGAAGAGTGACTTGGACAGCTACTTTGACATTGATCCAGTGGAAGGGACGATTTCCACAAACGAGCTGCTCGACAGAGAGAGCGTCGCCCAACACAATATCTCCATCGTGGCAACCAAACTTAGTAAGTATGACAATGAGATCAATTGTGATTCATAAACGTGTCGTTGACCTTCCTCCACCATAATCTATGTGAAGGATTTAACACACTTTCACTCAAGTCAATACTCAATCCTATTTTCCTGGAATGGTTTATAGGTGACTATAAACTATGATGACTCTTCTGGAGGGCTGTATCTTCAGGACATCATCTCCTCCCGCATCCTCGCCTCAATACTGTTTTCATTTTTAACGGCCTTCTTTTTACACTCTTGATGACATTGGCATTGGGAGAAAGCTTTTCTTCCTCAAGTCRACTTTTACTTACACCTCAGTAAAAATGTGACTGTTTGACAGTTTTACAGCAAGCAGATGCAGCCTGCATGGGAGCCAAGTTCGAGCAAGATGGGACCATTGCTGTGGCTTTAAGACGTGTCATCAAGCTAATTATGTTTATTATGAAGGAACTAGAGCAAATTTCCGCATAAATAAGCAAATCTATCGTCATCAACTCATCAAATCTGCTAAGAACCGTCAAAGTCATTATCCCAAGGCAGGCTGGCGCTCAATCAAAATTACACACGCTGTGTATTCATTAGGACAGACTGTGAAATATGGCCCGTTAAAACTTGAATCATAGTCGCCTTGGAAACTGATATTACTTACTTCCCCTCAAGGTCATATCAGTGACATTCTAATTGTGTTTTCAGTATGTGTGTGTGCTTCTTTGTGTGGCTTTATACATTAAGCGCCACAAAATTAGAAGACGAGGCAGACTGAAAAGCATACAGCGTGGATGAAGGAGGAGCAGGAACCAGATGGGACTTTTATAAGGCCGTTGCATGTTCAGTCTGTCATACTTAATGATGGAATGAGAGAGTATTTCTCCTCATTTTACCGCTTGCACACCTGCTTTTTTATGCCGGTCTTCTCATCTCCTGTTTGCCTTTTTCTGGGTACTCTCTCAGCAGACTGTTTTTGACAATTTTGCCCCTTCATCGATAGAAAAAAGAAGAAGACAAATACAGTTTCATAATCAGTGTTTAAAACTAATTGCCAGACTTGTGCAGAAGGAATAGAGATAAAGAAAACAGTTCTAGTTTGAGGCTGGTCTTGAGTTCAAATGTGTCTCTGACCTTGAGTTAGTTTTGGCAGAACTTTACGCTCTGGGTATTGAATGGTTATTATGGCTCCTCTGTGCTGTGCTCTATTGTCATCAGTGGGATTGTGTCTGTCTATTATTTGAGTTTTAAACCATGAAGAGCAACAATGACCGCTGAAGCGAAGATACCTTCAGTGTTGATACAAATAATGCAGTTGCAGAGGAGAGGTCATGCAGCAATATTAGGAATTATTAAACCATCAAGCAAACAAGTATGCCATGTATATTTCTGTGTACAATTTAAATATGTTGCTTTATCAGAATTATGTTCCTGTCATGTATTTGTCAGTATACTTTTTTCAGGGATTGGCCAAATGGCTTTCAAGGACTACAGAAACTTGTTTTGGGTCAAGGATGCATGGTTTTATCATRTCCTAGATTTTATTGTAATGTTTAATTTCTAATGATGCCTTCCAGTAGCAATGGGAAGTGGAAAGTTCCTTGCTCCCATTTGTAAATTTAAACTGGATTGCCCCCTCCAGTGAATCCCCCTCTACATAAATCCTATTCCAATAGTGGGAGTGACTGTGACTACCCCCAGTTTTGATTTCAAGATGGGGGCTACTCGCAGCTTTATAAAGTTAACTCCATTACTTTTACTGTCAATTATTGTTCTTAATGTTTTTGTGCATGTTTAATCACTCAGACAAGCAGTGTTTATTTGTGCATATTGCATGTATTAAAATCAAAGTTTATTTGTGTAGGGATATGCTGTTTGTCGATGTTATGGACAATGCTAGATCATAAATACCTCGTAATTATTAGCATAACAATGGGGCACCACCTGAATTTTCAGGAAAATAATTCATAGATTTTAAATCAGTCTCAGATACTGAGTTGTGAATTCTATCATTTTCAAGAACGAAACCCAATAAATGATGCACAGACAATGAAATTTCATAATATAACCTATATTAAATGATTCAGAGATGACAATACACAGATCATTTGGGCAGACAGAAGAACAATTATCATCAAGCCTTGAGTTTAATAATAAACGTTAAAGTCGTTCCATAATGAACTCTAGCATCCTCCTAACTGAAACACTTAAATAATCTACACTAACAAAAATTAGAAACTTAAGAGTTAATAAAGAAATTGTTAATTCATCTTTATAAGAGGGGGCATGACTCATGCATGAATTAAGCTCGCCAAACCTTCCTTATTACCAACTTAACGATCCAGAAGTTTCACCACCTCAAATGAGCCACCACCGGATAACAGAGAAAGGACATCTGTCCTACCATTCAGATGTTTATAGTTGTCCCAGGGTACCAGGGCGTGATTGAAGCCGTGCCAGCGGTGTCGCTGGTTTCAGAGCGGTCCCTTTGTGGGTACAAACTGACACCTCGGAGCGACTGGGTTCAGCTCCAAGCTGGAATCAGGTGCTTCCTTCTGGTCACTTGTTGATTGAAAAAGATTCTAACCAAGCTCGCTTCCTGCATGAATCCAGTCCCTCGTTATAAAGAAAAATCAACAACTTTGAAGTTACAAAATAAAATAAAATAAAATGAAAATAAAAATAAAATAAAATGGTTCCCTAAGGGAAAATGAAGCTAAGCTTTCACGCTGCTTCTTCCTTCATCTTCAACATTCAGACCGACTGACTGACTTGCTGCTGAAACTAAATTTCTATTGTTCAGACTCTGAAACTCATGATTGGTTGAAGGATGATCACATGACTTATCTGCTTACACAGTTTGTCCTCACTTCTGAAATTGATTACAAACACACACAGGAATAAGATTGCTTGTGAAGTGATAGTGCATTGCTTCACATGATTGAGTCACGTAGACATACAATAATTCATGTTTTTTTTTTATATCARAATGAGAAATACAGGAAAACATACATCCGTGGTGTAATTATAAAACCAGTCTTTTGGGGACGCTGTAATACCGTAAATGAGGTGGTATGTAAACGATTGTTTTGAAGCTTGATCTGAGTGTTATATATCACCAGGGGGTCTGGCTTAAAAGACTTTTTCTCACTAGCAGACCCATTCTGCCAGACTTTGTGTCTGCGAAGATCTTTTGAGTTCTGTATGATAAGCGGCCATTTTGAGTACATCAAAGAGTTCTCACCGTACTCAAACAACAGAAGGTCTGTTGCATCCTGTTGTTATCTTACCACTCGTAGATAATAAACAAAGGTTTTTGAGGTAAATGAATAAGTCATTGTTCTCTTGTAGATATGGGCAGAGTCATGTGATGGCCAGAGCTTGGAGTATTGACATTCCAATCCAAGTTATTGCTACATATCCCCCCTTTGCAAATCACAACCTTGTCCACGGTTGTGAATTGCACACCTCAGCATAACTTGAAGAACCAGTTACACAGTCAGGGTGATAGATCTTGATGTATTTCCATAGCGTTTGTCCAGAAAAGGGTCAAAGGTAATCCAAACAGGAACGGGAAACACATCCAAACCGGAACGGGAAACATATCCAAACAGGAATGGGAAGCACATCCAAACAGGAACCATGAAGGTCAGGGGCGTCCAGATGGAGAGGTAGATCATCTCCTACGTCAGGCGTTGAGGTAGATCTCTGAAGAATGGAGTCGAGAGGGTCCATCTCTGGTCGGATGAGGCTGCTCTCGGATGAGTGGAGTCAAGGAGG
>NW_013952447.1:314737-323718 GCF_001266775.1 Austrofundulus limnaeus
TGCTACATATCCCCCCTTTGCAAATCACAACCTTGTCCACAGTTGTGAATTGCACGCCTCAGCATAACTTGAAGAACCAGTTACACAGTCAGGGTGATAGATCTTGATGTATTTCCATAGCGTTTGTCCAGAAAAGGGTCAAAGGTAATCCAAACAGGAACGGGAAACACATCCAAACAGGAACGGGAAACACATCCAAACAGGAACGGGAAACATATCCAAACAGGAATGGGAAACACATCCAAACAGGAACCATGAAGGTCAGGGTCATCCAGATAGAGAGGTACTGTAGATCATCTCCTACGTCAGGCGTTGAGGTAGATCTCTGAAGAATGGAGTCGAGAGGGTTCATCTCTGGGCGGTTGAGGCTGCTCTCGGATGAGTGGAGTCAAGGAGGTCCATCTCTGGTCAGGTGAGGTAGGTTTGCTCTCTTATCTGGTGGTGTGCTCTCTAGATAAGCTAAGTTATCAGGGGACCTACAGGGTTGCTGATCTTAGTTAGGCTACAACTATGTAGGTTCTCTATGGAAGTAACTTGAAAAAAAAAACTTTAATAAAATTGTTGACGACCTGTCTTCACTAATCTATGATTAAAAATAAAACATAAATGACATAAACTTATCAACGTGCTTCTAACACGTTCTATAGGATGGGGCTCTAATTGTCATGGGGAAACAAAATGATCAAGTTTATGACATAACTAAAGGATGGGACTCTATTTATTGTGGGGGACTAACAACTCAAACTAAGTTGAAGTCAATGGCAAAATAAGCTAGTGACTTATTTTGGGATGGGGAACTCTAAGAATCTAAGCTGAGTTCTACCGCTTCAGGGGAAGTTGATATTCTCACCTCTGAATCCTCATCTTCATCCAGATCAAAGCGAAAAGGCGTCTGGATGGATCTGCCATCTCTACGTTTAGCAAGACGACGGAAACGAGCGGTGAATTGGTCAAACTGCGCTTGCGTGGACCGTCTGTGACGAAGATAGACGATTGTCACTACGGCGATGATCAGATATCCTAATGTTACGAGTGACAATATTAGGGTATCTATCGAGGACCAAGCATAGGCAATATGGGGAGTCGGCTTTTTTTTTGTTAGACTCTAGGACTTTTAGAACTTGTTTAATAGGCTCTACATCGATGGTTTGAAAACCTTCAAAGTGTATTTTCTGGAGAATTTGAGTCTAAAGTTGGAGTGTCATATTTTGGAAGAAGTTAGGAAATTCAAGTTTAGCTTCATATTGATCTGGATTTAAATAATACAAGGCCACATCATCGATGTGGATGATCGCCCCCACAGGAATGGTGATCCACATAGTAGTGACAGGTAGATCAATATGGCTTGAGGTGTCATGCAAGTCGTAGGTCACGATAGCGGTTTTAGCCGGGGTGTTAACGAGCCAGCGAGAGCCAACTACTTCGGCTTGTGTGTCGGTGACTTGGCGTCTAGGAGTANAAGCTGCTGTTTTTATTGGCACATGAGGCTGAGAAACATTTCTACCTTGACACGTCTTTAATAAATGACTGTAAACACAAAGGAACTATGAGTTTGGTAGAAYATGGAAATTGAAATAGTTGATGTRAAAAAGCAGCAAGTTTCTGCTGCATTGTGGGATATCATGACGTCTCTCATTCAGATGCATGGCTCAGCTCAGGAGCTACTGTAAAACACCTGGCAGTAATATGTTCGGCGTGATACCAAAACCAACCTGTCCTTGTGGTGGCATCAACCTGCATCACAACAGCTGACTTTGTTCTAGGGCTGCAACTAATGATTTTCATTTGGTCCAACAGCAAAGCAGGTAAAGCTGCTACAATAGCCTTATACCAGGTTAGCTGCATCCTGGCCCAACACAAAAAAATGTCTTTCAGTGATGACGAAGTTATAAAAGAACCATTTGATGCTGCAGACCTGCTTTTCTGTGATTTTAAACATAAAAGTGTGATTGTGGCTGCTATAAAAATGTGCAATTGTCCAGGATGGATGATTTTGAGTCCAAATTTTTGTCCGTGTTTCTGCTGGACTGCTCTGGTGTTGAAAATGAGGTTTTGACTCTGCAAAAACGACATTAGGATCAAATCCAGAGCATTAAGTTGCATGGATGGAGAGTTCTGCAGTATGCTGTGAGAGGAAAACTATCCAAACATCAGAACCTGTGCTTTGAACTTGACAGCACGTTTTGGATCTACTTGTGTGAATCTGCTTTCTCTCACATGAAAATACCCCCCTTTGCAAGTCACAACCTTGTCCACGGTTGTTGAGGTGCAACACATCAGCACAACATGAGGTGGCAATTTTATACAGTCCTTGTGGTAGATCTTGAGGTACTTCCATAGCGTTTGTCACAAAGAGAGAGTTCAAGGGTAATTCAGTGAGGGTATATTCAAAACGAGGAACAGAAAAGATCCGGAACTTCCAGGTGGTGAAGTAGGTCTCTGAAGAGTGGAGTCAAGAGGGTCCATCTCTGAGCAGGATGAAATGGCCACCAGGGATGAGGCAGGTTGGCTCTCTTATCTGGTGGTGTGCTCTCTAGATAAGCTAAGTTATCAGGGGACCTATGGGGCACTGATCTTAGTCAGGCTACACCTATGTAGCTATACTAGAGGTATTATTTATTAAAATAAAATCATTGATGACTTATCGTCACTAAGTCTACGATTGAGTAGATAAACATAAAAGGTTACAACTTACAAACGTTTTTCTGACACGTGCTAAAGGAGGGGGACTCAAATTTTTGTGGGAGACTAAACAAGTGAAAGTTAAAAGTAAAATTAATAATAAGATAAACTCATGATTTATCTTAAGGTGGGAACTCTAAGGGTCTACATTGAGTTCTACTGCTTCAGGGAAAATTAAGATTTTTACCTCTGAATCTTCGTCATCCAGATCAAAGATCTTAGGTGTCTGAATGGTTTTGCCATCTTCACATTTAGCAAGGCGACGAAACAGCGGTGAAATGGTTGTTAGCAGGATATACTGTACCATTTGTAATTATACAAGGTAGGGTGGAATCTTACCGATTATGAGAGCGTCAACCGGAGCTGATTTCTCTAAGCATATCAGTAACAAGCATGGTTATCAACTGGGTGTGAGCATAATCTTTTTGTAACACGGAGGTCAATTCAATAATGGCTTTAGACAGTTTGGTCAGTTTTGTGCTGTGGGTGTTGACAACAAGAACTGTGTCTCGGGCAGTTTCCCCAGCTTGGGTAAGCTGATCTTGTTGCACATCCAGTTGTTGTTGGACCATAGGTGGCTCATTTTGGAGTTCGGCTACATATTGTTTGATAGTAACGATGTTATTGCTTTGGGTGTAAGTGAGACGACGAGGGGGGTTTTAGGGATAATTCACCCTCATCAGTTAATAATAGGATGATTAGTAAGTAGAGTGTTAAATTCACTCTGGTGGTCATGCGAAATTTGTCGGAATTGGCAGGCATGAATGATTAATTATAGTTTTGGAGGTTTTTATGGGTTGACTAGTCTGAAGTAAATGTTGGAACATTGATTGCTTATGCTAAGTTTACATTCATCTCGATAAGGTTTCCTATTTTAGTCGTTTGAGGTTTCTGACCTTTTTGGTGAAGACTTTAAGTGGTTTTATTTGATTTCTGTGGACCCACCTAATGACAGGTTCTTGTTGACCTTTACTAATCTTGATCTGGTAGAGAGCTGGTGACAGTTTGTCTGTGATCAGGTGGGGTCCAGTCCATTTTGGTTGTAGTTTGTGGGTAAGTGTTCCAGTCTGGGCTGTGAACATGTAGTGCCATACTTTTTTGCCTATTTGAAGTTCTTCGTACGAAGCCTTTTGGTCATAATGGGTTTTGCGGCCTTCAGCTGTTTTGTCAAGTTGCTGTTGTGCAAAAGCAAAAGTGTTTCTATATTTCTCCAGRGTGACACATAGTGAGTCTGTCTCAGGAGGAAATGTTATTGAGAGTGGCTTTCTTACTTGGGCCCAAACCTGAGTYGAAAGGAGACACATACACTGGGTGTACGAGAGTCATAGGGCCTATTCGTAGTTCCACCAAAGCTACTGACGTAATGATGGTGTCAGTGGRTGTATAGGACTTGATTTCAAGTGCACAGGGTTGGAGGGACAACCTCCTGTTAGCGCAGTGGGCCGCTGTTTGTAACTCCTTGAACAATCTGGCAGACATCAGGGTCACATCAGCTGCAGTATCAAGAAGGGCTTCATTTTCTAATACTTGCTCCATGTTCAGTGACAGGTAGAGCTTCCGTGCAACCCCCCCTTTCGGTCAGATCACACAAAAACTGTAGGACTGGTGGTTCCACGGGGATCATGGGACTATCACCGTTTGAAGTTAAGTCACCATGATCYGTTTGGACCATCAATTGTTTGAGTCTTCGTCCTGTGATTCTAAGTTAGATGAAGCTGAATCAGAGTTGTCACTTGTGTCCACAGAGTCTGAGGTATCCTCAGTGTCAACAGGTGATGTTGTTAAGTCTGTGGTTTCTTTTTCATAAACCTGGCTGGAGTCTTCTTGGGGCTCTGCTTCAGGTTCTCGGGATAAAATAGACAGAACATCTGCCTTTTTTGTTCTTATTCTTCTTCTTAAGATCTTCTTTTACAGCTTCTCGAATCATGTCCTCAGTAAGCTTATTCTGGTTATTAGGTTTCTCATCTCGAGACAGGGGATTTTTTCCTCTTCTCGAAATGCTCATAGCATTGTGGGACCTCTTCAAGATCTTGACGTGGGCGTCTATCTATGGTCTTTGAGGATAGCCATGTTTTTCATATTGGTTTTRTTGGTTGGGGAAACGTTGGTTTCCTTTGAAATCTCTATAGTTTTGTTTTTGGGTCGGTCTGCTTGGTCTAGAACAGGTGTGCCCAACCAGGTGCCTGCGAAACGCATCTGCGAGCAATGTTGTGCTCCAGCCCGGGACTCATGTCTGCTCGCTGAGCTCTCCGGTAGAAGCGGTGGAGGTGGGAGGCGGGAGAAGTTTTCATTCCAGCCTAGAACACGCTCCTTCCACCCTCCTCACCTCACAGACATCATCTGCTGTGAAACAAGCAGCACTCCAAACATGATATTGCGAGACTTTAGGGTCACATGTTCTAAAACAAAGCGGAGTGATACAGTGTTGGTTAGTGTGGAAAAAATGGATGAAAAACGAGTGAACAAGGAAACAAAAAGTTATTATTGTCACCCGGAGAGGGAGGAGGACAATTTTTTTGTTTTTTTTCTAATTCGAAGTCTATTTGACTTATATGTGATTCAAGCACTGCCTTGTCCAAAAAGGGTAACTTGAAGCGGCATTTCAAGACAATGAACAAACGATAYAAGACGTATTTCCCCTCCTAAGTTCTTTACGGACTCAAAGTGCGAGAGCTGAAAAAACAAGCTTGCAGGACAGCAATCGATTTTCACTCGGCCCAGCACAAAAAGGTAAGGCTGCTACGATAGCCTCATGATCCTGGCTCAACCCAAAAAGTCTTTCAGCGATGGAGAAGTTATGAAAGAAGCGTTTATTGAGACTGCAGAAGCACTTTTTCATGATTTTAAAAATAAAAGTGAGATTGTGGCTGCTAGACGTGCAGTTGTCCAGACAAACTGTGACACAGTGATGTGAGGGAATGGCTGTGGATGTGAGGACCAGCTAAAAAAAGGACATCAAACAGAGTGTTTCTTCAATTTGATGAGTCGACCAACATGGCCCAGTTGTGACATGTTTTTATCAGAATGGCCTTTGCAGACATGAGTGCAAAAGAGGAGCCGCTCACCAGGGACACGCAAGAGAAGATATTTTTAATGCTTTAATGGAGATTGTTAATAATAGCAACTTGSCCCTCTATAAACTCATTTCCAAAACAACTGATGGCGCTCCAGCAATGGCCAGACACTCTGCAAGCAGAATGATTCTTTCCCAGACCTGCTGCTGCACATGAAAATCCCACTAAGGTAGAAACATACATTTATTTTTATATAGCTGCATAAAAATTTGTGTCCTTGTTACGTCTTGTTTTCTTTTTATTACATTTTAGACCAGATTAGTGTCTTATACACTGACTGGCACCTCTGTGTTATTTATTTATTTTGCAGTTTGGGTGTGCCCTCGTTTTCTGTACCTGACATGGCTGTGTATGTGTCTTGTTTACAGGTGGTGAACCAGGTGGAGCTCTTTGAATGGTCTGGAGCCGGCAGTCTGGACTACTGAGGGACTGAGCTCTTCAGCACCTACAGATGACACCATCCTGCATGCTGCAGATTGAGGTTTGAAATAGTTGTTGGAGATTTGTGAATCTGCACCATCGTAAGTCACTTTTTGTAATAGTATAAATGAGAGAGTTTTACATTGTGTGCTTTGACTTTGAAAAATGGGCGGCACTGTTGTGGTAGCCATAGTTTTTTGTTTTATTTTTCCTCCCCTGTATGGAGAGAAGAGAGGAGAGTTCTTTGAGTAAATGGAGACGAGTTCCCGTGCTCCAAAGTTACTTAAGTCTGTGGTTCTCGCACTGGACAGGTTTCCAGCCMTCATAGCTCGCATGTTACAGTGAGCACTAATTGATGGAGATTAAAAATGGTACTTTTTGTTCGAGCATCACTTTTCTGTTTCTCTGTCAGGAGTTAAGTAAGGATTTTATTTTTTATTTTTTTGTATGTAAATATATGGTTAAGTAGATAGTTTTGTTTGACATTACTTTAAATTAAATAAAACTAGCAACACATTATGTTCTGTTTTATTTACTTTAAAGAGGTGAGGAGTAGGGAGACGAAATAATGTTTTTTTGATACTGAGACTGGACGAGTAGCTCTCGGCAAACTGCTGAYTTGAAAAGTAGCTTTTGATTCAAAAAAGGTTGGGCACCTCTGGTCTAGAATCTGGGTACCTATAGGAGTCTTTGCTCTGTGGGGACCCATCAGGGCAGAACTGTTGTCTCCAGCCTGTTTTAGGTGAGGAGTAGGCAGGTTTGACTCTGAGTCAGGTCTGGCTGTTACTCCCTCAAGTTCTAGGGGCAGGTCTTTTGTGCTCACTGCCAGGACTGCGCTTGGCTTTGTGGATTTGCTTTGCTTCACCTTTTGGAAAGCTAGGCAGGCATACTCACGTAGTTCTTGGATGGAGGCAGTGTTTGGGTTGACGATGATACCTAGTTGTTGTCTTATAGAATGATGTAGGTTCTGTACAAACAGGGCTTTGAAATTGGAGTCTTGCTCCATGACAGGGTCATTTCTTGGACTGAAAAATGCATGTAACAGCCTGTAGTAGAACTTGGTTCGGTGTTCATTTTGACCTTGTTTTACGCTCATGGCCATGGCCGAAGTTAGTCCTGCTTGGTGGGCAAAATCAGAGTACTCTCTTTCTTTAGCTTGGCACAACTGATGATAGTCCATTTTTATGTACTGGGTCTGATGTTCGATAAATTTACCCAATTCTCGGTTGGAAGTTAATTTCATTAGGTAAATTTTATCTTCAATGGTGGCCAGGGGGTAATCTTTGTTTAGAAAATAGGCTATGTCATTTAAATAAGCTCTGGTGTCATGTGACGTAACAGGGGTCAGTTCAAAACAAGGGATGCTTCGAGCTAATTTGTCTAAATTGTGAGCATTGTGACCACGTGGGGCGTACGGTCTCGTCTGATAGGGTGAGGAGTCCCGCCCTCCCCTACCTGTTGGGTCTGGGTATTGAGCTTGGCGTCTTTGGTACCCCTCAGTTGACGGAATGTACGTAGCTGGGTGTACACTTTCCCTCTGTAACTAGTGACCTGGGTCTGAGAGAGATGATCTCGCTGACCTACTGGTGGAGAGAGGCGAGGCTCCCTCCCTAGTGAGGGTCAAAATTAGTAGTCGCAAGTGGTTTACTAAGGGTTAAGCTTTTAATCTTATCCTTAGCTTCATCAAGTTGCTGTATTACAGTGTGATTTTGTCTACCAAGGTCAGTGAGTTGTTCTTTCAAGTCTCTGATCTGGCTTTGGTCATCTTGATGTTGGCCAAACAGTATGTTAACCTGCTTCTTGGCTTGGTCCAGCTCTTCGTACAGGTTAGTTGTAAGTTTTGAAGCGGTTGTTTTTGCTTCATGCAGATTTGCATAGGCTGCTTGCATGTTTCTTAGTTCTTTGTCTTTTTCTTCAAAGTCTGCTTGCCAACGCTTAAAGCCTGTTTGAATTTGTTTATGTTACTCGTTTAGTTTAGTTGGCTCAAGTTTTGCAGCGACTAGGTCGACTTTTGTCTGACTTAGTTCAACATATAACCAAAGTTTTTCTTTAGTTTCCGTTTCTACCTCAAGTTGTTTTTGAACTATTCCGGACTGGAGTTGCTTCTTTTCAGCTATTTCTGCTTTTAGCGTTTGTTCTAGTCTACCTTTAGCTTCCTTGAGCTTGTTCACTGTTTCCTTCTGGGCTTGAAGCTTTAGGCTTGCTTGTGAGATTAGGCATAGCAGCTTTCAAGTGGGCTTCTAAAACGCAAGCTAGACTACCCAGTACTTTATACTCTTCCTTATCCTTAAATTTGGGATCTAGTGCTTCAAAAACCAGTTCATCTGTCATCTGACTTAATGAGGCTGTATCACGGGATTGAAGGTCCTGTAGGTAATTTGGGAGTGCACTCGCCAGGAGGTCATTTAAGAGTTTCTCTAATGACTCAAATGGCTCAGCTGTGACCTTTGTTTCAGTTGTGGTTGAAGAAGGATCTGGCTTAGAAGCTGAGTCAGATATCTTGTTGGTTATTTAGGCTGCTTAGCTTAAAGATAGGTTAAAGCGATTTAGCTTTAAATWATGTACAAAATTTAAATTTTAAGGGAAACTATTGTGTCTTCAACCTTTCAAATTAAAGTTTATGTTTACTAAACAATGGATGTTCAACTATTTATTTTATTTATCAAACCAAAGCCTTTAGTTAAAAAGATTTATCAAAATTACTAAAGTGTTAAAAATTAAAAAAATGTTGAAATAAAAAGGAATTATTGGTCTCTTGTTACCATAAACAATGATTGAATTGTTTATGAAGTTTTTAGAGAACAA
>NW_013952447.1:333784-339012 GCF_001266775.1 Austrofundulus limnaeus
ATGGCTCGGCTCAGGATCTACTGTAAAACACCTGGCAGTAATATGTTTGGTGTGATACCAAAACCAACCTGTCCTCAATTCTCCTTGTGGTGGCGTCAACCTGCAGCACAACAACTGACATTGTTACACAAATGTACGCAGCAACAAATCTATTGTCTGCATCTTGTGGAGCTGAGGAATCATCAGGTGAGCTGTTCAGAATTAATCTGCTGAGCTGACAGTTGTTTATTTTTTTATTTTCTCAATGAGGATTAAATATTTTTTMGACAATTCACACCAGTTTTATTCTCCTCAGCTGTTTGCCCCTCGCAGGCGTGCACTCTCTGGCGTGTTTATATCCACTGACAAAAATATTAAACTTTTACAGTTTACAGTGAACTGAGGTTGTTCGGATCATTCAAATCTCCAAAAAATACCTAGCTGCAGCCGCAGCCACCTGAAAATCACACCCCCTGAAATACAGCCACCTGTAAAACTGCAGCTCCATAAACCGCACCCCCCATGAAAGCGTTATGCTGATCATTAAAAAAAATTGAGAACCATTCATGGACATCCTGACAGAGAGTTTCACTTGAACACAGTCGAAGATGGTAGCGGCTGGTCAATTGAGGGCACTAGGGTGCTGCCCCTCCACTAAGTTCTCTGTCAAACCTAGCTCGGTATCGCACTATGGGAAGYGCCTGCAGGCGTGACCAATCATGGAAGCTCCAGTTCCACCACGTCTGTCTCTGACAGACAATACATGCTTGGCACGGGGGCACCCTCCCCCTTTATAAGCGCCTCTGCCTGACAGTTGGTATTCGCGCTTTCTTCCAGGTTAAGATCAGAGTAGCTCCTACTTCAGTCCTGGACATGGATTACTCATTTAACTCTTCGCAGACTCAGCCAACAAGGTTAGTCCAGAACGTGAGTTTTTCAAGTGATTTGGAGGATGAGGATACCTGCGGGGAGGACGATGAGGAGGATATGAATTTGGACCTCCTCGAGGAGGACAATGAGGATGACGACGAGAACGCCATTCTCCCTCCCGCGGCCCAGTTGTCACAACCGGGCAACTCCATCAGTGATGGACCTCAACCCTCTTCCACGCCTCGTGAAGTCAACCTCCATGATGTGTGTAAACAGGCCGCAGCCCGGCTCCATCGAGTGGCCTGCTTTGCAGAATGACAAGGGTGAAGAGAGAGATTTATTTGATGGAAAAATCCTGCCCTTCTGTCAGACATCAGCGAACCAGTTCATGCCTGCTGTTCCCGCGTGCATGAAGAAAATGAGGCGGTATTGGGACGAGCCTTTTCGCCACCGAGTGCCCGTCAGGGGTTACTCAGGGCTAGAAATAGCTAACGGTGAGGATCTGGGGCTCGCAGACTCCCCGGTGGTGGAGCATTCAGTTGCTTTTCACCTCCATCCCAACCGCCGATCCACTGTGACAGCTGCAGGACCTGCGCTTCTGGGCAAGATGGAGTGCTTCACATCCTCCATGTACCAGAAGGTGTACAGGTCTGTAGCTCAGTCCGTAACAAACCTGAACGTGGTCACGCTCCTTTCAGCTTATCAGACGGAGCTGTTTCAGGATATGGGGGGTCCTTTTAGTTAAGGGCACCCCAAGTCCAGCAGTTTGGCAAGAGATCTGCGTGGTGACAGATCTCATCCTCCATGTCTCCAAAGGCACGGTGCAGGGCTGTGGCCGTGTCATGGGCCTGGCAGTGGCGGGAGAGAGGTCACTCTGACTGAATCTGTCCAGCTTGCCCGATCAGGACAAACAGTCCATCATGGACTCCCCATTCGACCCATCACGGGTTAAGGGGCTGTTTGGAGAGGCAGCAGCAACCATGCAGAAAGCTAGGAACATAAGGAAGAAGCAGGTTGAGGCTTTTGACATGTGTCTCCCGCGCAAAGCGGCACCGTGCCTGCCGCCACCAGCTCGTCAGGGCTTCACAGCCATGGCCACAGAGGAAACTACAAGGGATCCAGGTCCAGTCGCCAGAACAACATCCCATCAGCACACTCCAGCTGTTCTATAGGACCTCCTTGGAAGACGTGCATTCTATTTTGTGTAAGCTCCACCCTCTAAGGCTATCGCTGATGGGTATTCCTCCGCGCCTCGAGCGCATTCTGAATAAAGCAATAGTCTGCGCCCCCGTAAAGTGGGGCCCCACCTCCGGGACGCATAAAAGATGGCCGGCCCGGTGCTCATCTCCCTTTTTTTCTTCAGCTTCGGCATTCTACATGTAACCATAGAAGACCGGTTTCTTTCTCAGTATTTCCTTGTGCCCAAAAAGTCTGGTGCTATGAGACCGATCCTGGATCTCTYATATTTCAGCCAGTTCATAATGAAAAGACCTTTTCACATGCTAACGACCAAAAGGGTGCGGTCATGTGTTCAGGATGGCRATTGGTTCACRTCAGTCGACCTGAAAGATGTGTATTTTAATGTCCCTATCATCCCGGCGCACAGAAAATACCTGCGGTCCTTTTTCCAGGGGACTCTAGGTACAACCGACTCCCCTTCGGTTAYGCACTGGCACCACGTACTTTCTCCATGTGCGTGGAAACGGCGCTGCAGCCTCTGCGTTCATCGGGCACGAGAATCCTGTTTTACCTGGACGACTTGCTCCTACTGACTGCATCTAGACAGGAAGCAGCGTCACAGACAGAGGAGCTGTTGGCACATCTGAGGATGCTGGGCTTTTCCATAAATCAGGAAAAGAGCTCTCTCATTCCAGCCCAGCTCATCACATTTCTGGGTATGGACCTGAATKCGGTCACCATGACAGCACGCCCATCCCAACCCAGAAAGTAGGACCTCCTGTCACTGCTGGCGTGCATCAGGCTCCGCAGGTCGGTAACAGCCCTTCCATTATGCACCTCCTGGGCATGTTGGCGGCGGCCCACACGGTGGTTCCGCTYGGACTGTTACACACCAGACGCATGCAGCAGTGGTTCTCCCGGCTCAAGATYGATCCAATACGCCACAAGCGCAGGATTGTATCGATCCCGTCCTCAGTGGAGGTGGACCTGAGTCACTGGAGGAAGCCACAAACACTGGCGGCAGGAGTCCCCCCTGGGCAGACCGATGCATCACGTGCCGTTTTTTACGGACACATCTCTGTCGGGATGGGGGGGGACACGTCTGTCCCAGTCTGTGGGAGACCGGGGGTCCCTCCACCCTGTTACTCACATAAACATGTTTGAGCTCCTGACGGTGTGGAAAGTGCTGGTGCRCTTCACTCATTTGGTCCGGGGCCAGCATGTTCTGGTCCACACGGACAACAGAGCGGCAACAGCCTACATCAGCTGKCAGGGGGGAGTGYGCTCCCGGCAGCTACTGGACTCAGCCAGAGAGCTGMTCCTCTGGGCACACAACCACCTGTGCTCAATTCAGAGTGGTTTACATCCCGGGTATGTTGAACAGGGGAGTGGACATCATGGGGGGTCCCCAGGACAAGGACTGGGCCCTGAACATGACCATAGCTACGCAAATCTGGGTCAGATTCGGCAGAGCGAAGGTGGACTTGTTCGCCAACAGAGAGGACACGCAGTGCAGACTCTGGTTCTCTCTGTGCTCACGGGATAATCCCCCTCTGGGGGTGGACACGTTCACATACCGCCCGTGGTCGGACAAGCTGCTCTACGTATTCCCACAGGTTCCTCTAGTCCCACGTCTGCTGGACCGAATCAGGGAGGACCGGCAGCAGATTATTCTGATCGCCCCAGGCACACAGGAGCGCTTTGGTTTCCAGTCCCCCAGTCCTTGTTGGCGGGCCCCCCGCTTCAGTTTCCCTGGCGGGAAGACGCTCTTTGCAAGCGGGGGGCATGATCAGGAGTTTTTTTCCCAGGCTGGGCCAGCCCCTGTGGGTCTGGCTGCTAATCGAGATCACTTAATGAACCTGGGTTATCYGCTGATGTGGTGCGCACTATTCAGAGGGTGCGCGCCACATCCACGGTCTCATCTTACACAGCGAAGTTGTCATCCTTCCAGTGCTAGTGTATGGAGGAAAGTGCAGAACCAGTTTCWTGCCCCTGTCCTGCATCTTGTCATTCTTACACATGCTTATGGACAGAAATTTAGCTTTCAGCACTATTAAAACATATGCTGCAGCGATTTCTTCCTGTCACGAGGGTTTTGGTGACAGGACGGTTTTAACCATCCACTGGTTAAGCGGTTCCTATAAGGCGTGTGCAGGAGCAGGCCTGTCACGCGCACCTTCGCTCCACAGTGCGATTTATCACTGGTGTTAAGCACCCTGACTAAAGCTCCCTTTGAGCCTCTGGATCAGATCTCWCTTAAGTTTCTGTCTCAGAAAACAGTGCTGTTGTTAGCTTAACATCAGCGAAGAGAGTCAGTGAGCTGTCAKCTTGTCTGTGTCTCCATCCTGTCTCAGGATACAGGAGGACAGCAGTTCTGCTATCTTCCGTCCTAACACAGTTTTTCCCACCCAAGAGCATAATGAGCTTTTTTAGATCCAGAATCATCACTCTGGATGGATTTTGCCCCCATCCCCATAATTCTGAGGAGGAGRCAGCCTCCCACCTGCTGTGTCCTGTGYACGCGCTCGCATGTTATGTGACGCGCATGGCTCAGATTAGACGCTCTCAGTGCCTGTYTGTCCATTACASAGAGCAGTCTGTAGGACAACCTCTGTCTCCTCAGAGGCTGTCTCATTAGTTTTGTGAGGCTATTTCTCAGGCTTATACCTCATCAGGCCTGCAGCCTCCAGCAGTGCTGTCAGCTCATTCCACAAGGGGGCTCTCTTCCTCCACCACTCTTACAGTGGAATGTCAGTCCAGGGCATTCGCTCTGCTGCATCCTGGTCATCTCCTTGTCCCTTCATCTGCTTTTATCTGCGGGATGTTTCAGGCTCCTCTCTGACTCATTCCGTTTTCAGGTCCTTGTCAGAGTAGCTGTTAGGTTGCCAAATAGGGTGGACAAGTTATGACTCTGTGCTTGGAGTGTCACTACACACGCAGCACTTTTATTTTTCCTTCACATCATTGGAATCATGTGATGGACTCAGGCTGACACAGACGTTCACTGTGTGGGTCAGCTGTTGTCATGGCCTTTGCCTGTGCAACATCTGGGGTTTTTTGGGCAGAAGCTTCACGAGTCTGTCAAGCTGGAGAGGCGCAGACTACATCGGGCTCTGCCTCTGTTATGGCAATATTTATTTAACAACAGAGACAGAAATACGTGGTGACAAGAATGAAGGTACTCCGTGAGATGATCTGCT
>NW_013952447.1:340304-347327 GCF_001266775.1 Austrofundulus limnaeus
AGGCTCTTGCCGTGCGAGCACTTCAAGAGCTGACCTGCGTCTGGCCTCAAAGTGCACAAGCGACCAACTTGAAGTGTTAATGCGATTTTGAAGCTGAAACCGCGTTCGGTGTGAACGCAGCATAAGAATCGGGGCCTCACCGGCTTCCAAAGCTGAAGAAAAAGTAAGCTATCGGGAGATGAGCTCCGGGCAGGCCGCCTTTTATGCRTCCCGGAGGTGGGGCCCCACTGTACGGGGGCGTAGACTATTGGTTTATTCAGAATGCACRCGAGGAGCGGAGGGATACCCATCAGCAATAGCCTTAGAGAGCTGCGCTTACACTCCTAAAATCTGGGGTTACAAAGTGTAACCAACGTTCCTGACTCAACAGGTCAGCAGCGGTTCAGTGCTGAGTCGGCTGTGGAAGAATGGAGACRCGCTCRTTGTTGCTCTTATGTTTGTTAACAGTTATCAACAAWGAAATGAAYCTGCAAAGAACACACCAAGTCTTTATTCAAGTGTGCAACATTCAGTTACTTGTAAACAACCATCTGAATGTGCCGCACGTCTACTGCGCATGTGGGTCACATCAGTGCGATGTTCACTCTGGAATCTGATGGAGGTCGTATTTACAATATAATGTGAATGTCCATAAAAAATGAAAGTAATTTTGCAAAAAATATAGTATTGAGCATTAAATTATAAAACATGAGGGAAAGTTCTCCTACTCTAAAYTAAATGGAGCATTAAGTATATTTATTTTATTATTGGGCTATTTTTATATATTTTTGCTTTTATTTTTAATTATGTAAGTTTTGGTCTTCCATAGAAATAAAGTATCAAACTGAAACTTAGTAAATATCCTTATATTTTAAGAGTTTTATAAAACCAAACCACAAAGTGGCTTGAGTGCAAAATGTTGTACGGTATGAGTCTGCAGACCTACTTTATTATGTAGAACCATGAGAGGGCACCATTGAACTGCGTAAAAACCATTTCAGGTTCACTCAGTAAGACTGTGCTGAAACAATTTATCAGCCCAAAAGATGGATGTATTTCATAGTTTTAGCATGAAGACGATAATACTTGGACACACAGAAGAAAGTTCTGTCAGAGATTTAGTGGTTCAAGTAATCCATTTTTAGTCATTTGCTGGACCTTCTTCCGCACAATCCTTCTATTCTTCAYAAGTAAAATCTCTTTGTGTCCTCACAGATAAYGTTGAGCATTCATGRAATTCTTCTACTCTCATTCCTACTCTCTCCTTTATACAATCAAGTGTTTGGCCCAACATGTCAAAWACTCACTGCCATCTCTGGACTGGTAGTTTTCAGTGTACCAAGCCATGACAGGAAGCCTTGGGAGTCCCAGTTCTGTTCATACACTGACCCAACAAACACTCAGAAACTTTCCTGCMTGYTTTCTGAGTTTTTAAAATATCAAGCCTCGCTGAGGGAATATGAGGTCAATGCTGCAAACATTGTGTGACTACACTTTCATCCCGTCCTGTGTTGATTCAAGAAAAATAGTCTTATCACCAGTGACATACCRTTCCTGTTGCCACAACAGTGTAAGTAAGTAAGTAAAGTTTTATTTAAAAAGTGTCTTTCACAGAAATATATTCACAAGGTGCTGCACAATCATGTAAAAATGGTGGAAAGATAAAATGAAACAGAATAAAACATAATTAAACATAAGCAACGTAACAAAACATCAAATCAGGATTAAATTCTTAAATTGTTACTCAGACACACGATCAATGCAGAGCAAAATATACAAAGATACACAAAACATAGAGAATGGGGGAGAGAAAAATAGGCCGTATGTTCAATAATAGAAAAACACATAGTTGGCGAGTATTCACTATGGACGTAGGCTGGCATTAATGGTGAATGGTTAGTTAAACGCTTTAGTAAAAAAGTGGGTTTTTAGGTGTTTCTTGAAAGAGACAATGTTGTCAAGGGAACACAGATTAACAGTGCTTACAACAGTGCTTACAAGTCATCCATCAGAGAACAGCTTGGCCAACCCTGATACAGTATACCATGAATTTTCTGCTATTGTTGCCTTGTTTTTTAGATTTATACTCACTGTTGGTGGTGTTAAAGCTGGAAAGAAAAACGGCAACATGAGACAATAAATAAAGTGTTTGTATTGAAGGTAACTGCTCATTGTGATTTATTAGATGGGGCTTTCATTTCAGAGGAGCAACAGAAGAAAAGACAACTCTACACCAAAGAAACTGTTTATAAAAGAAGTCAGAATACACAGAAAGAGCACTTATCTGAACTGAGAGTTGCAAAGTGAGACAAACTGCAGGAACAACACACAAACACATTGAAGAATGCGCACGCTCATATTCATTTATCAATGTGGGAAACCTTCAGCTCCAGATTCTCAAACAGCAGGGCGGGAATGCAGTCCTGAYGCTTGCTGTTTGGTTATCTGGCCCCTGCATAATCTCCCCGAGGTGTTTGGGCTGCCCACAGGGAAAAACACATGAGTGATACAAGAACTAACTTTGTGGATATCTGTTATTCAAACAAGAGTTAAAGACAAAATCAAAGACAAGCACACGTCTTTGGCTACATGTGTGTTTGTGTTTCTTATAAAGCTGTGGTTATTTTTTTTTTAGTTCAACTCTGCCAAGTGTGCCAGTATAAACTGTTTTGGCAGAGGGCATTTGGTATCAAGTGGACACTTGTTTCTGCTGTCAGATTATAATTACTGGGCTTGAGCAATGGAAGCTTTGAAGSTTTATGAACCAATATTTGGATAAATGCCATGTAGGAACAAAAACAGCATGGGAAATACCTTTTTCTGTCCCGAATGATCACTTTGCTCTCGGAAATACGCTCACTGACATAAAAAAATAAAGTAAGTAAGTAAGTAAGTAAGTAAGTCAGTCAGTCAGTCAGTCAGTCAGTCAGTCAAGCACCTGGAAAGAGATCCAGTTTCAATCTAATCTGGTTGTCATGTAGACCGGTAATGGGTATGGAAATGGTTTGATTTGCACGTTTAAAATGGTCACCACTCAGGACAGAATGATAGGAGTCATGTTGAAGGTTTGCAGGTGGTTATATCATGTTTTTGCATTTAGGACAAATATTTTCCAGTGGCTTGATGTTGGAACAAATAGATACAGGACACCCACACACTCATCATAAAGGTTTTGATTACTCAAAACAGACCACACAAATGGAAGCTCATCGCATTGTGCTCCAAGCATTACAAAATGACATCTGCCCCTCCCATTCAGACACAGGTATTTGAGTCTTTGCAACGCCCTGTTGCATCCCAGATTGCAGCTTGACGGCTGCATCAGTCTGACTACTTTTTCACCATTCAACGAGCAGACAGCAGAACGGAGACTAGAGTGGTACCATGACCAGAAAGTATAGACCRATGAGTGATGCTGTATCCTGTTCAGTGATGAATCTCTTGCCAATCAAATMAGTCTTGCCAAGGTTATGAAGAGACATATCCGTGTTCCTCCTGACTTCATGGCTTGGGGTGCCGTAGGGTCTGACTTCAGGTTTCTGACCAGACACTACTGCATCAGTGACATCTTGTGTTCCCATCTTACCATTTCTGAGACGCTTTTATAGTCTTTCAATAAGACAATGCTCATCGGCACACACAGCACATAGTTTTATGTGCCATGTTGAGGTCCACCCATGGTCAGCCATATCCCTCAATCTTTCCTCAATTGAACATGTTTGGGTTTAGCTTGGACATCACCTCCAATCCAGAGCCGACCTGCCAGAGCTCGAGGTCCAGTTGCAGCACCTGTGGGTTGATCCGCTGTAGGAGAGGATGTACAACAGCTGCATGATTCCATTCTACACCAAATCACAGCTACTATTCAGGACTTAGGAGATTCAACAACCCACCGACGTGCAAACAATTTGTCTGTACTGCTAACTCTGTTATCCATTTGCTCTCACACTGATCGTCACACACACGACCTTTCATTACACCCAGTTTCCTTTCGTTTCCACAACTTTTTCTAAGCRCTTTGCGTTTTTGTCAATAAGTGTAGATTAAAAGCATGAATATGTGTAGAAGGTCCTGTGTTGATGTCTGGAAGCCTCTCTTCTCTGCCACATGAATCCCTCGACCCTCATTGATTCTGATTTGTGAAGATCTGTCTCACTTTACTACAACAGACACCTCACTTCTTCTRCTACTTGAAACGTATGTAGAAAACATCACGAAGTGTGATATCTCCATCTTCCTGTGGTCTAATCATAGTCTGATGTGGAATGGAGTCACGTCACAGAGAAATATGGYGATAAGGGTCAGTCAAGCAGACAGGAAATCTGCTGCTGGAACAAAGTGTAGCGTAAACAAGTAACTGCAGAAATTAGAGTAAACGTTTTTTTTTTTTAAATTGTAATAAAAAAATCAAATTGTAGTACAAAACAAACAACTCACATACTACTTATTTTAATTCCATTTAATAGTGCACTTTGATTAACCTGTACAGAAATAATATTAATAATAAAAAAGATAAAACATGTTTTCATTTCGGTAACACAAAGCATAACATGTACAATAAAATAAAATAAATGATACGAAACAAACACATATTTGAGGTATAAATATATTTGTTTTAAATTACCGGTTATGTTCATGCGTTATTATTTGGCAAAGACAAACTTTTCTGATATGAACAAATGGCTTAGTGAATTAATTACACACTCAACAAGAACAATGTACAGCCTCAGACTGAAGCATGTTGAAGATTGTTATGAACAACAAAAAAAGGTTATGACGGTCCAAATTTCACTTTTTTGAAACACTGCAGAAAAAGAAGCTTACGTGAAACTTAACACCCTTCCTGTAAAAGAAACATTCAATCCACCCTCTTCTTTACAGTAAAACCTGTAAAATCTGACCCTTTAAAAAAAYTGTTGGTTTTTGTCCATTTTCAACTAATCTTTTCTTATAGTTTGAGGTTTCTGTTGTGAGTTTTTGAACAGTGCATTATGTCCTCTGTTCTCATGTGTGTGAAAATGTTTTTATTTTTTTTGAAGTACATAAGTGTTTTACAGCCAACAACAATTTATAAAAACATGAATTGAGTGAATGGTGCTGTGCTTTRAACTAAACAACTACTGGTGCTTTGATTAGTACTGGAAAGCTCTCAGCTGTTTTCTTTATTTGGTCCGACAAATTAGCTTTTTCTCCTGTTCCTTAAAGAATTTCGGCACGCTGAAAATTCGTCTTATTTTTTTAACTTTACAAACTAAAACGACTTTCATAAAAAGCTCACTATRACTGACTCAACTAAATTCTTCTCTAGGGACTGAAGTGACTTTTATCTGTCAGTAATTGAGGCCTCATATTTGATCAGTACTTTCTTTTCGGTGAGCCAGCCACCAGCACTCATCTTTCTCTACCTGGAAACACTAAAACCCTGTGTACTATTGGCCCACCTGTCAACTCACCGCATCCTGTCTCTATTGTTTCCACTCAGCCTGCGTATTTGCAGCACATCTGCATCTTTCCTCACCCATACATTCATCAATCAGCTCGCTATATTAACATCTACAGTTCCTCCTGGGCTCTGCTGCAACAGAAAAGGGGACAGAGGTAACAGAAGGCAGACATTACCAGACACCATGAGACCAGAATACTTTTTGTACACACATTTCTCTGCCTGTAAACCAGCGTGGTATATATACGCTAACCAGCTTTTTATAAACAAACACACACATACACTCACACACAAAAGCTCACACATACCTTGGTTCTCCCTCGCTTCTCAGAAGCAGTATCATCCCTTTAGATAAAGTCTGAACCATAAATCCTGTATCAGCAACATAATGTCCCCAGGTTAAGATAAATCTCTTGAGTCCAAATGTGACAGTTTTAAACGTCAGTCTGTTTTGACCCAAGGCAGACGCGTCCTTCAATCCAACCTTCAGGCTTTGTCTTAAAAAAAAGAAGCTTTGACTCCATCTTCAGTCTTCTGGAAATAACCATTTCAATCCAAGTAACTGTTGTTGGTCCAAATTGCATGCCGTTTTATTATTTGTCCAGGGGAACAGTGAACGAGTCTCGTATTCGTGCCACTTCAGCAGCACATGAGTGTCCGTACAGTTTGTTGTACCACTCTGGGAATCGACCCCTGGAAGAAAWGACACAGATGTGGAGTTAGCTCTTTGTTTTTTGATCATTGCTTTGTCAGTGGAATATACAGTACTTGATTTGGCCAATTGCCTCTGGTCCTGTGTATTCCACTCACCTGAGGTCAATCCTGGAAACGTGCGTGAGTCTGGATTTGCTGGCTCCACATGGTTCGATGAAGTAGCGTGAGGTGAGGACGTTGACGCGGACACCCGCCACCGGCACACCCTCGTGCTCCACAGATGTACACACGAGTGCACACGCCCCCTTCGGCAGATCTGTTACCCATGTTCTGGTGGAAATCATCGAGTTAGTTTGGATCGTGGTGGGAAAGAAGAACATGCAACGTGGAAATAAGGGGGGGCGAAATAAGCCTACCTGAGGATCAGGTGGTCTCGAGTGGGATGGGGTGCCATGGTGTTCCGGACGTACTGGTAGATCTCTGTCCGCTCGTCGAGCGTCTCCACTACTCGGCTTTCCAGCAGGTCCTCGTCCCACTGCCCCTGCTCTTGCAGCACCCGGGACAGAACCTCCTCGGGACTTGCAGGAATTTCGACATTCGCTTTCCAGAGCCGCAGGGGAAAGCCATCGTGCACCTGGAGGATCAGRCGAAACAGCACTATAACTTCTCACACCAATCCTTTTGATTTATTGGGAATTTGAGAATTTTATGTGATCAGGAATAAACATTTAAGATGAACATCAAGTACTCTGTAAAAGTCTTGGGTAATATTATCAGGAACATTTAATTATCACTTGTAATAAAAAAATCCTAATCCATCATTCTATGAACAGTCTGAGTGTGTTTGAAAACCTCTAAATGCCCTTTAACCAAGTCAGCTGCTTCATTCTGCTCTCTCATGATAAAGAATAACACACACACACACACACACACACACACACACACAC
>NW_013952447.1:347457-357113 GCF_001266775.1 Austrofundulus limnaeus
CACACACACACACACACACACACACACACACACACACACACACACACACACTAATCTGCCTTGTGACCTTCAAACAGGAGAAAAGATAACTCTTTTCAGGCTCTTTTGCACATTACACACAGGAAATGTAGGCCTGGGATAATGGTAAAGTTCTGTTCRTTTGCGTGTGTTGCAATATTGAGCTGATGTCATTCTGGGACTGAGTCCAGAGAGTGGGAATGGGAAAAAAAGGATCCAAGCGCCTGGCCATTTTCACACGGAGTCGTTTCTGTACAGGAAACCCTAACTGCTGCTTTTCCACTCACTTTTCAGTGAAGCAGGAGGCGAACATCAAGAAGACAGGAAACGACGTGACGGCTTGTTTGCKCGCTACAGACAGAATAATGGATGTGCTTTTTTCCACCCCTCTCCCTGGTAGGAACTGCTCCTAAAATCGATCACTTCTATGCGTTGAAACGTGATTGCTCACCTTCCTGTAGGACAGCTCGGCGTGCTCAGGCGTGGAGCAGCTGTCATARCCTTTGAACTTGTCTTTGGCCTCTTTGAGGAGAGTGTCCAAGCTGTCCTGCAGGTAGGCCCTGTAGCCCCCTCGGTCCGCCTCTTCGCTTGCAAGCTCCTCTAAGCTTTGTGGCAGCAGAGCCTGCTCCACGTACGAGTTCCTGCAGCGATTCATCTCCTCGGGAATCTGTGAGCAAATGAAGAAATGACGGATCAGATGACAGCAAACAATTAACTGTTTAGCATTCTTTAGGCATGGCAAAAAGTAAGTCCACCTTCTTATAATTTTAGAGTTTCTCATCTTTTATTATGTTCCAAAATCATTTAAATCTGGCCTCTAGTGTACAAAAACACACAACAGATACTATCATGTTATTATTTAATAAATAATAACAAACATGTGCCACATGTAAAACTAGAAGCACATCAAAATATTTGACCTCAGCTTCAGCTTTCTGTGATTCATTCTTATTACATATCTCCTTCATTCATATTCATCTTTTTTAAATTAAATCCAGAAAACATGATGATCCAAGATTCTTATTAGATCTAAAAAGACCGACACAAATCAAGTTAAATACAAGCAGTTATTGCAGAGGATGTTTTGTTTTATAAGGCCCCATGAGCAAATTCAAACCTAATTAAAGACAATCATTTTGGAGATAATCGAATTTGTTTGCATGATACGATGATGAAGACAGGAAACCAGGAAGCTCTTCACAATCTAATAAACGTTTGAGGGATGGTAATGACACAGTGTGTGGGTTTTTAGCTTTTACATATCAGAGATGAGGAGACAAGGCCTGGGATATGTAATGCAGGTTATTTCTTGTTAACCAAACTTGAATGGATTCATGGATCATGGTGAAGTTTATTCTTTAATGTAAATGACTGTTTAGGGTTCAAACAAACCCAATGACAGCCTAAACAGGAGGTCGGTTATGACATTCAAACACCACAGTTGTGTTCTAGCTTGAACAAACGTCAGCGTGAATCGGYTTGATGCGTTGTGTAACTGGGAGTGTGTTTACACACCAAACACAGGGACACGAGGTGTGTGACTGCAGCACGGTGGAGCGAGCCGGAGATGACATTTTTTTACACACTTGAAAACAACGTTTTTCATTTTTCCATGAAGAGATCAGCAGGTAAATCACGCRTTGCCTCATTTAATAAATAATTACACCAAAATCAAAGTGGTTTCCAGAGCTTTTAAACACTGACCCTGAAGAGTTTCCTACACTCCTGGATCATGTGTGTCAGTCCGTGAGTGGCAGCCAGGTTCTCGTTCAGATCCCGTTGGTCAGGCTTTCCCAGCATCTGCTTCCGGTTCATCACCCTGTAGCAAAGATGAAAATAAACTGATGTAAGATGAACATCACTCATGAGCAARAAAGAGGAACGTAAACAAAGATGGACCTCTTTATAGAACTATCATTTGGGAAACACTCTCTGCCTTATTTAGATTAAAATGTTTATGTAACCACTCAGTTTCCTCTCCCTCCTCCTTTCTCATCCCCCGCTCTCAATCTTTAGCGTCCTACTCTTTTGTTTAATTGGGAGGGAGCCCTTCCTGTTTTCAAAACGTACGGCATGCTGCGTGTTATATAATGTGAACCAACAGCACCTGCGTTTGTTAAAAGCATAAAAAAATCCCCCGCTGGACAGAGGACGCACCTTTGAGAGGAGCTCTCCTTGCGGCGCAGGGTGTTGAGGTGAAACAGCGACGGGGCCAGGCACACGGCCAGGTTGGTGGGAGTCATCTGGTTCTCGGCCACGCTGGCCGTCACGTCGCTGAGCAGACACAGCAGCGTGCGCAGCGCCTCGCGGTTCTCGTCGGGCAGCAGCAGCACGGCAGCGCGGGCCGCCTGGAGACGCAGCTCTTTGGGCATGTCTGCGGGAGAAGATGGCTCGGCGTTAATGCGATTAAACCACCGTCACACTGATTCATGTCAAACTTTTATGCATCGACGGGTTAATTCAATAAGGAAGTTGTGTAAGGCTGCACTTAACCTGCCAAGACTGAGCTATGATGGCATCTGGGCTGAACTTAGTGTGTTACATAAGACAATATACGCACATTATATGCCTCATTGGGGGGGGGCTGGCTTGGCAGGGCCTAAAACAGAATCCTCGCATGTCTTTGACATATTCTTACACTGATAGATCTGCAGGAAGGTCTCAGACAGTTTGCTTGTGAGCAGAGGTTCTGGTAAATCTCTGAAATACTGCTTCAGCATGTCGGCGACGTCGTAAGCTGACTGGCCCTCGTAGTTGACTCTTCCCCCGTCAGCGCCGCTCGCCTCATTCATCTGACGGAGGGCTTGGATGCGAGATTTAACTCCAGACTTCCTGAACAGACCCACCTGGGAGGAGGTGGAGCAAAAATATGTTTATATATCATTCACAAAAAACTTTGATAAACTCTAAATTACCTTTTAGCCACAGTACTAGCTTGAATTCAGCATAATAATAAACCRTGTCTAAAAGGATTCACGTGTCCAAATCACAACATGGATTTTTTTACATCAACAAGCTCCTAATTTAAACTAGCCTAATTTAACTAGCCTCCTAATTTAAACTAGMATCTATAAATTGAGGGGTTATGGTTAATTTGGTTATATCCCATAAACAGACTTATGATTGGATTTGCAAGAAGCTCATATGACACCAAGTGTGCTTTCTTGTACAAAGCCCTTCATATGAACTCGTCACTGGCCTTTTAAGGCCGTCTGAAATGGTAAACACTTGGAAGGAAAAAAAACAGGACTCAATGTCCAGTTGGAATATTTTCCAAGAGCTTTCACCACTTCAGAACAGAGGCATCTTGTCCTGCTAAGAGAAGAAAGCCATCATTCTCTTTTTCAATTTTGAATTCCTTTAATGGCTATTTTCTACCTCTTCAGTTCTCTCCTTTATGGGTGCGGATGCGCTCTGCGGAGCTGTTACTAAAATAAAAAGATAAATGTGACATAACAGTCGAACATTTGTAATTTTCATGAGCACTCATCCTGCTGCTTGTAGAAAGCATGACAGAAAAATGAGAGGAAAAGTGCAGATTTTATACAAATTGACAAAGTGAGTACAATAAAGCATCTTATGCAACATTTTATAAAAAAAAAGTGAATATGGCTGAACTGAACGAACGTCCTCAAGTTTTCATTTAAGCTGAGAATCGAAGCACCCCTTTGAAAACTAACAAACTCTACAAGATCCAGCAGATATACCTTCCTTCTTCCTTCATTTTTATCTGTTTGAGGTAAATGTAGTAAGCTTACCTGGTCGAGACAGTGATTACGTAAATAGCGCATGGCTTGCTGAATTCCCTGAGGGAGGGGCTGACCCGTCCGCTGGACGATGACTTGAAGCGGCACACCGAACACGTTCCTGTCTTTGTAGTCGCGCACTTTGATCCGCTTCATAAACTTCGGCACCGCCCTGCAACGTGCACACAGGAAAGGACAATCAACCTGCAGCTTTTACACAAGTCAAAYGCTTTAGGTTGACAAACGTGGAAACTGTGTTGCAACTTAAAACATCTTTGCAGAACGACAAATAATGTGCAAAAAATATAGATGTAGTTATTATTAATCAGCAAAACAAACCCCAGAACTTCAGAATGTTCCTAAAAAAATGTGTTTATGTGATTTATGTGAGCTGTTTGCAGGTTTTATGGGAGTGAAGGATGGACAAAGTGAGAGGAGACCAGAGGGATGTAAACCACTGTGATAAAACCACTACTTTACACATCAGTGGCTGTTTTTAATGTCATCAGAGCTGGTGTTCAGTGAGCCTTGAACCAAAAACGAAACCCCAAAAGTTGAAACACACAACAACACTGCTGGTTTCACAAGAACAAAGCCACAGATTTATGGATGTGTTTCTATCTGCAGGGGTGTGAGTGTGTTTAGTGAAGGCCTCTGTGCATGACTCGGGACAAGTGTGTCTTTGTAAGAGCTGCTGCTCACAAGACTCGGAGTACTTCTAAGAACCACGGTTTGGGAAAAACAGAAAAAGAGACACTTTTTATGATCACGGACGGAATTCTGAATATGTTCGGGCTTCGAGTGGCCAACAATCGGACTCTGTCTTTCAGTGAGCCTGTCATAAGACCATAATGACGCCTTCTCTTTCAGGACAAGGAAGGCCTCGAGCTGAAGACGGAGAAAACACGAGAAAATGAGCCAGTTCTTCACTTTTAATTTCTCACAAACAAAAAGCCTAAAGCTTTAGATTTAGAGGCTGACCACACATTTTGACCCTGTTAGCATAAACAATCTGAAGAATATCCACTCATATATGCTCTGGTTAACAGACAATAAGTTTCATGTTTCACTTGTATTTTGCGCCGCTTCCAGATCCGAGCCTCTATGTCAACAAACCTATCAAGAAAACTTAGAAGCAGACGAAAAAAAAAAAAAACCTAATGCTTTTGCCTTGCTATATTTTTCTTTCAAGTAACTAAAAATATAGATACACAGTTGATGCAGGTCTGAGTGATGGAACATGTCAGATGTTGGGTTTTCATGGATAACTGTGAGCTGTGTATAAAGTAGCTAATAAGATACTTTGTAAAAAGTGGTTTGAGCWGAGGGCAACTCTTTCCAGCCTGCAGCGCAGCACCTTGCGTGTGAACTGCCATAATTACATCGTTCAGAAGGAGACAATGTGCACCCCTTCCCAGCAATTATGGGCCTGGGAAAAGAATGTGAAACCCAACCTCTGTGGACAGCCGTCACAGCTCTTCACAACTTGCAGATGGAGCGGACTGAGAGATGGGGTGGCGGCTGGCTGAATGGAGATGTTTTGAGGGGTAWAACTTAGAGAAACAATGTGACAGGTGCAGAGGCTGTTTTACATAGCAAATTTAACATCTGTATGTTAGAAGAAAGAAGGCTTCCCCTCGGTGATCATGCACATTTATTTCCCTTCATGCGAGTCTTCTATTTTCTGTCAGGCCACTCACCAGCTGAAGCCATGCTTGTTTATCGGGGTGTGTTTCTCCAGCAGAGCGGTGAGCTGCAGAAGGGAGAGTTTCTGCAGCAGATTCATCTGCAGCACCGACTGGCAGCTGATCTGGAGCTGAGCTGAGGCCAAGCTGGGCCGATGGGAGTTCTGGAAGCTCGGCCAGCGGAGCTTCTGGGGTCTGAAGCGCATCGGAGGAGAATAGRAAAGTGCAGATTGAGATGTCAGAGGGTGAATGATCATTAAAAGAAGAGCTGCTAAACTCAGAGGCTCTGCATTCTGCTGCTGTGTACACACAAACACAGAAAACGGCACACAGTGCGAAACAAATGCTGTGTGTGGCMGAGTGATCTGTGTAGGGATTACAAGGACGTATGCATACATCAATCAAGAGATTATCTTTAAAGAAACCAAAGGTAATTTTGCCGGTAAATTCTCCAGAGTATAGAAACAATCCCCACGGAGACCAAGCAGCATTCCTAAGAACTCAGCACCATTATGAAACAAGAGAAGCCTCAGCTTGTCCCTCTCTGTTGATCTTTCTTTGTCACCGTTTTGTTGAGTTCACAGTTTTACTGGAGGCTTTTGTATTTCTGTTGATTTTCTGTGCATAAATGTGTCTGAAAAGTTAAATTACAAACAAGTAGCTTTATTTAGGAACACCTTTTACAGTATAGCTAYGACTGGATTGTGGATCAATTTGAGCCAATATTGCTGGAGACATGATTAATGGAGACAATGAAATATTCCCTGTCATTATGAATAATGAGTAGGGTGTTTGATATTGTTTTGTTTCTACTGACCTACTGGTTCGAGTTAGCGATGCTCCCACACCAGAATCCCTCCTCTCCCTCATCCCGTCCTCTGCTTCGCCCAGCGGGTTTCCTGTGCTGTCCTGGTCACTTCCRTTTTCGGTCTCCTCCAGCCGGTTTTGCAGAGGAGAGGACGGGCAGGGGGACGCAGAGTCCAGCGCCGAATCCGAGTCCCCTTCTTCCTCTTCATCCTCCTCTTCCTCCTCCTCCTCACCAGCCACAGCCTCTGACCAGGCGTTGACGAAGCCGCTGACGTGCTGCAGCACTTCCTCCAGTTTGTGCTCGTCCCCCTCTTCCTCCTCMGCCTCCTCTCTCTCGGTGAAGGGGACGTTGTCGTAAAAACTGAGACGGCTGTCCACGGAGCCCGAAGAGGCCCAGCGCTGGCGTCTACTTTGCCGCTCCCTGAGGGTCACTGAGTTTCCGTTGTCGTTGCCTTTATGTTGTCGCAAACTCCCATCCTGCAAGGCTTTGGGGAACGTTCCAGGCTTGTGGCCTTCGGGCAAATAGAAGAAGATCATGCCTCCCTCCTCATCATCCTCTTCCTCCTCCTCTTCTTGTCTRCTCTTGCCTCGAATGCCACAGTTGTTCCTGCGGTTTTGCTCATCCACAGACATTCCCTTACTATCCTTGCAGGGGACGGGTGGGGCGGATTTGGGTGGTGGAGGCTGTTGATCCGATGCATGCTGGAGAATGCTGAAAGGGTCAAACCCCTCCAGATACATTCCTCCTCTCTTATTGGAACCTGCTGCCGTGCTGTGGCTGCGAGCTCGGGTCACTGGGCTCGGCGTGCTCACGGCACTTCCGCTACTAGCTTCAGACTGGCTGCTCCCAGTGCTCCCAGTGCTCCCATTGCTGGTCTGAGTGGAGTAAGACACGGACCGGTTCCGGTTTAGGGTCATGGTCTGAGTGGGATTGCGGTGGTGACTGAAGTTGATGCTTGAGATGTCCACACAGTTAAGCCTCCTCAGTTTGTCTTCGTCCAGACCCTGTTTGGCAACAGGGCCGCTGATTTCTAGTCTCCCTCCACTGGTGCTTCCCTTCTTCTTTCTCTTGGACGAGGAGCTGCTGCGAAGCCGCAGACTCTCCATCCTCTTCAGGAAGCTTTTAGCTCTTGAGCGTGTACTTTTGCCACTGCTGCCCCCTCGGTCCAAGCTTCCTCCTACCACCCCTGCTTTGACGTCAAAGGTGAAGTGTCTGAGCGTCTCCAGGGGTGAYGGAGGCAACCCATCAGAAAGAGAGTCTTCATTGGGGCCTCCAGACCCTCCAGTGCCTGAGGATGAGCACATGCTGGCCACTGAGCTGGCACGTGTGGCGCCGACAGGTAGAGCTTCATTTACCGAAGCGGCCCCGTGGCTCTTCTCTCCTCTTCCTCCACTCCCGCTGCTATGGATGGAACTCACCTCGGGCTGCTCACTGAGGTCTGTCAGCACGCTTTCAGAACTGTTGCATTCGCGCAGGGTGGGGTTGACTTTCTGGGATGCTTGGTCCTTGACAAACRCGGGCTGAGCAGCATCTGTAGAAAATGYAGAGAAAACCTCCAGTTCCTCCATGCGGGACCAGCGCTTGCTGTCTCTCTGGAAGGTCCAGCGGCCACTGATGGCACAAGGCTCATCCTCATCTGAGTCCTCGCTCTGAAGAGGGGGACAAATGAGGAGACAAGGTAGCGAGGATGAATGGGGGTGGGGGGGGGGGGGGCAGGAGGTGGAGGAACAGTTAGTGGACATTTACATGGCTACATTTTCCACTTCTTTTACATAATTTCTTACTATGATCCAGGAAGCTCTCTGGAGTTATGATTTTTTCCCCTCAAAATTGGTCTATTTGAAACCRCATAAAATACAATTACATACAATAGCTGTCAAATTCTTTCCTAACACTAGATCACTCGGAAAAGCGCAGAGGGAATGCTGTGAGAAGATAGATCACATACCAGCGACATAAAAGGGCAACAACTCTGGATAAGATTAGTTTAATCTGAGGTCGTGACACAAAGAACAGAAGAAATTTATGATTTATCACCTAACATGTCACTCTCACCTCCACACTGCTTCACAAACACATAAGTTAAACAATCTAGACAGAGGCTTAAACTGAGTTGCAATTAATAGACAGACGTTTTTACAAAACGTGTGCCTCCCCCAGTTTGGTTAATCTATCTCAGACCCTGAAGGGAGTTCAGGAAATTCCAAAATGACCCCCATAGCGCACAATGTAGCCAGCCAGACTGGGGTCACCACCCCCACCCAACAGTCTTCAAACAAAAAAGAGGAAACAAGACTTATTCACTGCTACTGTCGTGTTTTGTGTGGATTATTTTTTGCTTTGTAACACGTTGTCTCATCTTCARGCACACTAAATGAGCATATCTACATTTACATTTAATTTTTAGATAATTGTTTTATATATTCCTAAATGAACAAAACATCAAAATTAAAATTATTGTATGGAAATGTTGCTCCGACCTCCAGTCATGTCGCACAAAGATCAGCGATTGACAGGTAGAGTTTTAACATTTGTCAACATTCTGCAATCTCAAACCAACTAAACCATCCACAAAGAAAAGTGGCTGCTCACAAGGTCACATAAAGGAGTACATAGAAAAAAAATTATTATTTTCCCCAATAAACCAGACAAAGAGAACACAGCACAAAGACCAGGAGACAGGGAGGTGATTTGAAGGGAAAGGGAATGCAGACGTGACAGGATCAATGCATTCCTGTTGTCTGGGTGGTGGTGGGGGTGTCGTGGTTGGCTCTCGTCTCATAAGAGTCGAGGAGCCAGAGAGGCAAATRGCAACCTCTTTGACTCCTCTACCTCTGTCTGCTGACTCCTGAATTGAAAGGTGACACACAGAGGGTCATCCTAATGAAGACCGCCACCCATGGAACAAGGATGCTACTATGCAGCCCTGAAGGCCGTTAGGGAATCACAGGGATTTGGATCAAAGTGGGCAATTATTCTCACAGAGCCACAGTGTCTCAGTCAACACCTTCTAGTTTACTTGAATCGTGTGCATGGAGGAATCACCAAATTTATATTTTCTTAGGAGCTGGTTTCATTGAGAGAAACAATTATGGTTTGRTAAAGGTGAGAGAAACCACCACCATATCCATGAGATCAATAATATCATTACATTGTTTATGATAAGTCTGTCAGGGTTCCCACATCTTGGTCAACATCAAATTCAAGGATCTGTCAAGGACTTTCCAGTACCAATTTCCTCAAATTTAAAAACCACGCGAGATGGCAATCACCTACTGTTACTGCAGAATTTTACCAATAAACAGGTTCATGTAAATTCAATGAAAAATTGAACAGTATAGAAGTTGTTGAGTCAGAAACAATGAAAGAAAGTGGATTAAATGTACAACCTACATTCAC
>NW_013952447.1:357531-367771 GCF_001266775.1 Austrofundulus limnaeus
ATCCTGAATTATCCACCGCAACAAATGTAATTTTTTTAAATTTAATTTTATTATTAAAATGTTTTTTTTTCAGATGATGAAAATCAATTGTGTGATTAGAGTACTTCAATCCCCACCAAAAATTCAAGAAATTTCAAGGACAAGTGTAATTTTTGGCTGTTTTCGCAAACTTTCCAGGGGCTTGAAATCATTTTTTAAAATTCTCAAACTTTCAAGGATTTCAACGACATGTAAAAAAGTGCTTTAAAAGGGATAAGTTATTGAAGACCCTCCCCTACCCTTGGGTCATCATAGTCTGCTTGATCTAGGAATGAATTCAACAGGTGCCTCCTCATTAAAGAAGATGACAAAAAAGTAGCTTCATCCTGTGTTCACTAGGCAAAGTGATGATGCTCTAGAGGTTTATGAAGTAAAGAGGCTTAAAGTCTTTTTTTTTACTGAAATGAGAAGAGTGCAAACATGTGCACTTACTCTTTTTCTTTGTGGTGATATCTCCAGTCTCATTAGAGCACACTTGTTGAGAGTGTTCAGTCTCCTGCAAACACACAAAATTAGTTAGATTAACAAAAAGGAGTCGAAACATTTTAGCTCATTGACCTTTTCTTAGTATCCCACAAGGAGGATGTACACAAGAAGAAAGAAAGAAACAAGATTAGAAAATATAACAGAGCCGAGGAAGAGAAAGACAAAGAGGAAGCTGGTTAATGAGCCGCTGAAGGATAATCCCTTACACGAACGGGAAGAGACATGAAAAAGAGCACGCGAGGGGGACGAAATCTGCTGGGGAGGGGACGGAAAGCTTATCCCTCCTGCCACCTGGAGACGGGGAGCAAAGAGGGGTGGTGGGGGTCCTCCTTCTTGTGAGCCCTCAGAGCATATCATGTAACAATAGAGAGATGAATTGATGGGAGCTGAAGGATAGYTGGGGTTGTGAGGAAAGGGTGAAAGCCTGCCAAGAGATGAGGTACTGAGATGATGGCTTCCAGATGCACACACTGACACCTGCTGACTTTTATTACTGAGATGTGGAAATGGATTAAGGGACTGACTCTATTAAAGAACCAKTAGACCCCCTTCCTCATGAGTTAATTAATGTGACTGACAAACTCGGTTATGTTCTGAGTTTCTTAATGCCATTTCCCTACACACAAACTCCTRCAGAAGATGTATACAATGTAAATGAAATGAAAATTTAGTATTTACCAAATAGTGTAAGAATAATAATACTATATAAGGAGCTTTGCAGTAAAAGGAAGGTGTGAGATATAGTGGTACTAAAAAGCTGGGGTCCAGTTTATGCTACCAGGGTGCTTATCACAAAAATATTTTTATCTCAAGTTTTGCTCCTTTTGAAGTTAAGTTTTTGTAATTTCATGTGTAGGCTGACAACCACACATACCTTCAAAAGAAAGGTTAGATAGGATTTGTTATCTCACCTGCAGAGAGCCTCAATAGCATCTCGATCCAGGAAGTCGTGGTCCCTGGTGACTGAAGAAATGTCAATGGGGAACTGGGCGTCTAAAAACACAGAGGGAGAGTTGAGTTGTGGTGTTTCTTTGATTAGATCTATGCRTCGAGATGAAGCAGCGTTGCCACACCTAGCCCCAAACACACCCACCTGCTCAAACACCTAGCTTCTCCCTCACCACTACAACCTTAATGAAAAGCTTAAAAAGAGGAAGCGGCGTCTTAGCCGACCAAACAAACACAGCTGCAGCTTTCAAATCGCACAGGCAGGGGGGATCTGGAGCACAGGGGGACTGGGAAATGACAATAGGTCCTCCACTGCTACTCAGAGGTCCTACTTCCTTTTCTGCTTCTTGCTCTCTCTCTCTAGTCAGTACAAGGGTGAGTTCTTCAGCCAGTCACTGCGCTGGAAAAGGTTAGTGTGCCTTAAAGCAGACATATTTTAGATGGTTTTCTGTGGCTGGAATGCTTTAGACAGATGGATGGACACTGAAGATGCTGAGGATGGAATGCGTTGAACCCATCCCAGAAAGGAATCTTGCATCTACACCCTCAGGGGCGATGATGAAAAGAAAATGCAAGCCATAGAAAGCTAGCATCTTTTGCTTACTGTTATTGATTAAAGCAGGCCTATCAGTCTGCTTCTCTTTAGTTGGTCAATAGACATTCTCCAATGGATAGATCTGGCAAAAAATGTGTCTTGCATGAACAAGATAATCTCCTCTTGGGTGCAGATGACAGCTTGGTACAAGTTGACTCTTCTAAGATCTGTAAAAGTGACTGGCTGCATTTTTAGCTGTTTTGGTTTTGTTCTTTTACATAACACCTGTGCAGAAACACAGTGGCCGTTGAGTTTAAATGGGAAACCTCTTTACAGAGAGGTGGAAACAAGCAACGACCTGCTGACAGGGATACCTTGGTCCTTCTGTCATCATCTTGTAATTACGTAAAGGCAATTGGTATGCTGATGGAATGCTATAGTATGGTCAGAGCAGCTACTTGCATTGTTAAGGCTGCTCAACAAAGTTTGGTAAATGCTTATTAAAAGCTCAAAGGTCAAGCTGAGCATTTGTTGTCAAGTATTTGCAATTGTTTAAAGTAACAATGGTTGTAATCAATAGCCAAGCTCCGGTTCTTACGAGTAATTACAAATGACAATATAGTCAAACTTTGGTTAATATTTGAAACATTGAAAAGACTGTGCTGATGAATGAATTACAGTCGATTCAACTGAGCTTTAGAAGAATGACATGCCAAAGGTAAAACCCTCCCTTCTCACACACAAATAATATTATACTGCGAAGAGTGGGTGTGAATGCACAGGCACTTAATGTGAACGTTGGTTTTTTATGAGTCTGACACATACTTCCTGAAYGATGTAATAAAAAAATAAATGCCGGAATTTTGTTAAATTTTCATTAGCAAAATGTGGCTTTATAAGAATGTGTTTAAAAACAACTAGTGAACAGGTGCATTATTAGCACACTTAAAAGGTCTACTTTCTCCMTTTAAAGATACAATATAGTGTTGAATTGAAGTTTTATGAAGATGTTAGGAACAAGCAATTCATGCTTGTTCTWAAAAGCTTGTTGAATGATCTCAGTTTGGAGAAACAGAGTTTTTACTGACAGACTGATGAGCTAACAACTAGTCTAAGCAATCCAGACCAAACTGGATTGATGTCACCTTTAAACGCCTCCAGATTTCTTAACAGTCCATGCAAACACTGCCTTATACATTTCTACATTGCACAAAATTATATGCTTTTTCACAACAGCAAATAGCAGCGGCTAGTTGTAGCAKTTCCTGTGTATTTCAGAACACTTCCTGCACAAAGATATTTTTTTAATTTACTGTTATTTATCATAATAGTATCATWATATCTCTTCTGGAATAACTGAATTTTATTAAATTTTAAGCACCTTAATGGTTTACAAAATAAATTTTACTTGAAGAACATGTGAAGACTGGAAATGTTTTCAGATGACAACTGTCCACTCTGGTCACTCAGACCAGTCATTAGCTGGAAATTTTAGTCAGACTTGACCTTTTTTCTACAAACTGAGGATGTTTGATGAGCTATCTACAACAGTTAAAATATTCATTTTCACAAAACTTGCAAAAATCAAAACGTTCTCTTTCTTTCGGTATCTATTTAGCATGTTGTGAATGTGGTAAAGTGTTTCATAGTGTTACCTTCATAAAGCTGGGCGTACTGTGGGAACCCGGCAGCTCGGAGCCAAGTACAGGCTTCTTTGGCTTCAATCTCTACAGAAAATGAAGACAAGACCAGAACAAAAACACATCAGGATGTGGAAAACTCTTAAAACTTACCAAAATCCACATAAACAGAACCACATCAAACGGAGTGCCATGTGATTTATGAAAGCACTCACTTAGAGGAAGGAAATTTTCATTATCATTTTGAAACCTCAATGTGTCAAGAAGCCTGTAACATGCAAATCTGCTGATCTTATTCTCAATCTCACACTCGGTCTCACTTCTTTCGTGTGCTTCTGCAGCTGGAGTTCAAAACAAGTCTGTCAACACTTTCTCATGCCAAGTGTGAGACACATTTTTAGCTCCTTAGCCAAGTGAGTTGCTTGTTTTCATTGTTCACAAATAGATCTCCAATGCCTGGATGCTTTCAATATGCTTTGTTTGTGTTGACCATTCGCCAAAGTTAACCTATGAATGGAGAAGTTCAGGAATGTCTGACAGTTTTATATAAGACAGATTGCTTTACGTTTTTCACTCGTTCTCAGCACCCTCCCTGCAGTTGAGCACATTCACAACACCCGCCAAATAAACTCTTTCATAACTCCCTTTAAACACAGAGTGTGACATTTAGGCTTGTTATGCTAAGTGCTGTGACTGAATGTGTTGGAGGAGCCACGAGAATGTCTCCCAATTATGTGTGAAAGCATTTTAGATGACATATGCCAAGTGGCCACAAAACACTGGCTCCATGTCACAGCCGGCAGTTCAAAGAGGAGACAGAAACACGTTTCAAGGCTTTCTAGAGACGATGTTCCATTCTCTTTGTTGGAATGAAGGAACAGCTAGTACAAAATGTGGTATAAACTTGAGAAGAACTTGCAAACAAAACCTGAAGAACTAAAGCAGGAGACACTGAAGATTAAAAAAAGTCAGACTATCATACCTGAATCCAACAAACTAATGTCTGTTAAAAGACAAGCCTGTTTAAATCTTAGATTTGTAAATACTTTATTTCAGGA
This sequence comes from Austrofundulus limnaeus, assembly GCF_001266775.1. Taxonomy (NCBI): domain Eukaryota; kingdom Metazoa; phylum Chordata; class Actinopteri; order Cyprinodontiformes; family Rivulidae; genus Austrofundulus; species Austrofundulus limnaeus. Next base: position 362,238 of record NW_013952447.1, read on the forward strand.
TCTTTGCATCTTCTCTCTTTGCAATAAACTCTAACAACGAGATGTGACATGAGCATAACAGGGTCTCTTCTTTGTCACTCCAGGGGTGTACAGGTCCTCCAACAACCTCTGGAATCAAACCAACATGAACATGATTATTTGAGAATCAAGTTTTCCCATCTGARCATGAAATAGCATGTCTCAGGGGGGAAGAAAAGTATTGAAGTGTGTGTTTAGTACTGTATTTCTGGAGTGCAGTGAACCCAAAGAAACATAGAAACCAGGGTGTAATTATACCAACATCCTTGAAAGCAAATGTTGCGTAGAGCTGGAGATTCTTGTGTTTTACTTGTGTGTGCGCATAAGCGAGCCGGTGTTTGCAAGAAACAACCTCATGTTTAAGGACAAATAACTGAAAAGACAGCAGAGGCCATTGAAACGCAAATCAAGCAGACAAATGTCTTTCTAATCCCAGAAGCTAAGAACAAGTCTGAGATCCAATAAGTTCCTTCGGTGTGTAGCAAACCTAACGTCCCATTATACTCAAATGTGTGTCAAATCCACTCCACAGAGAATAACGAGAAGTTAAAGTGTTACCGAGTATTCACTGCACAGATTTCAGTGCATCATAGTAAGTGGCTTCTTCACATAAAGCTTGGTTTGCTATGTTTCTAAAACTTTTTTTAAACCAATACTCCCCCAATGTCCACCCAAACCCTCGAACCTTCTCCAGGGAACTACCTCACTTCCTTTTTCTGCTTCCCTCACAGGAAGAGGACCAGGAGGCGCTGCCACAGCCACTGACCGACCACTTGACTGGAAAGGCCCAGCCTTCATTTGTTCCTGGTCAGATAATAGGCAGGGAGGCAGCCAAGACAAACACAAGCTCCGGTGATTGTGTGTACCAAGCAAACGTCCTCATGGCTAAAGACAGATACAAAGCCACACTATGTTATACTCAGAACTTTAAATAAGACGGCAACATATGTCAATTACTGAGCTTAACCACAAGTAGAAACAAAAAAAAAAAAGTTCTATTTATTTTAGTAACTGTGTCATCAGATGAGAAGAGAGATCAGGCCAGACCAACATTTCATACCCAAAATAATGTTAATAGATCAGACTTATTACTAGGAGACAGCAGGACACGTTCCCAACATTCCTTTTATTCCCAGCAGACTTCAGGGTTATGAACTATTGGGAGTACCAAACAATCTCTAGACTCAAAAAAGAAAACCACATGCTAAACTTTTCTTCCAATTCCATTTCAGGCAGCTGATTGTTTAGCTTGTGAATGCAGAGAGAAACAACAATCTGAGCAGATTAAAAGCTTCAGACCACACCAAAACGTCTGGTTCTGTTGGCATAGGGGCCAAACAGGAAGCTTGAAGCCTCTCTGTCAGGCAGGACACACAGAGGGTATGAGGCTGGCGCAAAACTAGCCTTTCAAAGAATCAGATAATGTTACACATTTTGATGCTTTAAGACAAGTGTACAACTTTGTCAACAGGACCATGGAAAAAAAAAACACTCACTAAGGTTAGCCTCAAGTTACTTCTGGCTGATTTGAAAGAGCAAAAACAGCACAGTGTGACACACTGCCTCTCAGCGGGAAAGGAAGTGATTATCAGCACATAATATGTCTAATGAAAGCCAAACTAATGCTAATAGAGATTTCATTCAAACTACGGTCGGCTTTATTCCAAGACTTTAGTCAGAAGTCATGCAGAGAGCTGCTAGTTGGTGTAAAACTTCATACCTAACATCTAAAATGATCCATAATAGATATTATTTGCTTTCTTTTTTCACTTCCTCTCACTCTTGTCTCCAATGTTGTCTCTGCTTATTTGGACTCTGCTYGCCACTTCTTTTCTCTCCCTTCCGGAGGCAGGAAATTCTCACAATTGCTGGCCACAGCTTCCCTCCATCGCAGGAGGCAGTGGGGCTTGGCTTGTCTGCCTCTGAAKGCTCAGCTCCAGTGGGAGTTTGTCAGCGGCAAGCAAACAAAGGATGCTGCTCCCCACCTCAAAGGCTCCGCTACAGCAAACTGGAGGTCAAGAGCCTGAATGTGGTTATCTCTGATGCCGGGTCTTTGAAGCTGTAGATTGAGAAGTCTGCTTGGGCAGCAGCCGTTGCGAATCGAGGTAGCTTATCTGAAATTACCCAATCGTTGCTGGGTTTTTGAAGGGGTCACTGTAAAACAACCCAAAAGGTTCTTATCAACTCCAGGTTGTTTTGAAGGAGCTGAAAAGTGGGTCTAGACAGGTGGTGTGATAAATCAGACTAGGCTTAGTAAGTAAGCAGCAACCTACATAAAAACATTGCATCTATTTAACTCAGAAGTAGGAACTTGGATCTGGAAATGGCATCATACACACAACTTAACTTGGTTCCAGTTTCAAGATGAAATATCAGTAGGAAATGTAAACTGTTGTTCTCAGACCAGGCTAACTTGTGAGCGCTACAGCAGAAATGGCCTTTTATACATTCAATCACTGCAGACACATGATCACTAATGGAGACTGCACTGCGACAGGTGCATTATTTAATGATAGGCTACAAAATTTATTGAGATATTACTGTAGGTAACACTTTACAATAAGGCAAGGTTCTGGGTCACTTGTTTCCTGTACTCTGCCTCACTCAAACCTTTAACCAAAATATTTAGTTAGATGAACCATTTCTTTTCCTTTCCATAAAAGTCTGGTTACAAAGTGCCCAAAATTGCAAAAGTACAAAGAGATGAAGGCGGGACATAAACAACACCCTTGAGGCAGCCATAACTTTTAGGAGTTTGGAACTGATGAGAAATCTCTGACTCTCCAAGTTGGTATTCCAACTTTGTGGGGTTGTTCCAGTTCATTTTTCAAATTCTGATTTCAAAGTACAAACTGAATGAAACAAAGACCAGAATGCTGGCAGTTTTTGTTTGTGCTGAGCTTTTCACATTAATACACAATTCACACTATTTAATGAAAAGCCTCACTTTGACTCTCAACCCAAGAGAACAACAGGGTATAATGTCTTTTTTAGTGTGACCAGTAATGAATTGGAAAAGGTCGCTGATACCAGATTAGTCTTTCTTGATGGGTATCATGTTTTGTGATTTCAACGCTGAGACAGTTGGTGTTCACAGACAAGGCCTGGCTTTTAGCTAAATGATATGGTGCCAGGAATATCACCATCTGGCTAGCCTCAAGCTATGCTCCATTGATACACCACTGATACACACATAAGGGGGAAAAAACAACATGGTTCTTTCCAGTTTTCAACCACCAGCTGGTGTAGGCATGCAAGCACAGATCCACCAGCGTATTYGCATGCACACACACACAGCTGGACCAGATGGATCATTGCCTCGCTAACCCCAAAAGCCCCCGTGYCCCCTGATGACAGATTTATGCTCATGCGGAGCACCCTATCCTTGGATCAGGTGACCAGACATATTCAAAACCTCTGAGAAGCTTTCTGCARCCAGATGACAGCCTACCTGCCACAAACCCTGCCTGCCTCCCCCTCATCATAACACATTCAAAGATGGCCCTGTAACCTTCAGGAAAATAACAGGCAAAAAGCTTATATGGATCATCTCGCAAAGGACATGGATGTAAATCTCTCAGATAAGGCTGAAGCTCACTTCCTGTTTCACAAACTGCAGATGAAGCGTGTTTCCTTCATCTCAGAAACTTCCACAACCAAACCAAAAGCCTCTGAAGACATTGTTGTTCAGTGACATTGGGTCATCAGACAGATGTGTGTCTCTGGGCCTAGTTTTAATGGTTTTATGGTGGAACTGAACCTCACCACACTCATATCTGTCAGGCCTGAGGTCAATGATAAGGAGCTGTACTGGAATAGACAAAAGCAGAAAGATGAAAAAAAGAAATAAAAAAAGATATAAGTGTATATTTTAAAACGCCTGCCTGGGAATCAGAGAGAGAGAAGGGGAAACTAAAAATAAGATTGCTGCAGCCACATCCCCTCAAACGTTTAAATAGAATAAAAAGGGAGTTAAACTGAGAAGTGCCACAGAATGCTCAGGCCAAAACACTCTTGATAACATTACAACACAGTAAATACGATTCACCAGGTCAAGGTTTTTTTTCTCTTCCCACCTTCAAAACATAAAATAAAGTTTCATTCAGTCAAATCCGCTAGAAAACTCCTTTGGCTGTTGCACTGTGTGCGTAAAAGGAGAGAAAAAAAGTGGTGGTGGGTAATCCACTGAAGATTTTTATCAGGCGTGGCAAAGCATCCCCACATGTAGGTGTGTGCGTGCGTGTGTGTGCGTGCGTGCGTGTGCGTTATCTGGCAAACAAAACCCGGGGATATTCAGTGAATTGTAAACAGGAGTTGGGGGGACGTGGAGGTATGCGACAAGCAGGAGGAGGGGGTGGGGGCGGTGGGGGTCCTTATCTGACAGCCTGCAGCGTTGTGCCTTAAAGACGACCTGAGGGAATCTAAAAAAACATGCGGGCAAAAGTCTAACACAGGTTTAGGACTTTAAACATGATAAATATCAAATGAAACAAGCTGTGTGGCAACAAGTCATTATTTGCGTTAATCCATCTAATAATAAACAGGAAATGGTCTGAATGTAAGGAAGTAACTTTAGACGTAATCAAACAGTTAATGATTTATAAGTTCATTTGAATGAATGAAAGTGACTTACGTGTTAGTATCATTTTTATTAATGTGACACCAAGCAGCTTGAAAACCCACACTTTATAACTGCCCGGGCGCCGTCAGATCCCCTCCGTCGTTAGGACCGCATCATAAATCCAACAGTACAGAGAGAAAATAATAATAAAACAACTCATAACAACTATAAAGTCATAAATCCTGTGATGGAAGCGCGAGGCTGTAACTCCATGATCAGAGCTGGACTCTGATGCGACAGACGAGAGAAATCCTGTTGTGCGCTCCTTCCTGCGCTCCGTGCTGCAGCTCCCAGCAGGAATGTGAATGAGCGCTACGTGATTCAAGCTGTAGGAATGGGCCAGTGTGGCTCCGCCCCTCCACCCCCTTACACACACGCACCAACACACACATGCACGCACACACACCAACACACCTGATAAGTAGCTGAAGGAGAAAATAAGCCGAAAAAGGGTTCGGATCAAATAATTGGCTAGAGGAGCTCTGAGATTTTAATTTCCCTAAATTTAGATTAGAAATAGAAAATAAAACTGATCCACAGCCTCTGATGAGCGACACTGGTGGGCTGGGACTCAGTTTGCATATCATTAGAAACCAGTGGAGACAATTGACGCCCTTTTGTGACGCCAGGTCTGAAAAGCGCAAGTGGTGCCTTGAAAAGACGGCTGCTGCAGGTATGACAATGCACTGTAAAAAAAAAAACTTGTAAGATTTACTAGAGAATCATGTAAACAGTTTGCACTAACGGTTGGTAAGTCAATTTAAGTGCTACAAATTCATGTAATATTTACTCTCATCATTATCTAGTAAAAGTTATCAAAAATATAGTTAAAGATTTGTGAATAAATCAGGTAAATTTTACTGAATTTGCTCAATTAAATATTGTAACATATACT
>NW_013952447.1:368667-371025 GCF_001266775.1 Austrofundulus limnaeus
CAGTAATATTGATATATAATATAATGCATATTGTTTATTTAGTAAATTCTAGTAGTTTAGAAATGTTGATCTTTTTTGTAAAAATTAAAAGAATAATTAAATACATGTTACTACACCCAAAAATCCCTTTTTTTTTCAATGTGCGTTTTGGCTGCTGCAGGTCCTCGGCCCCTGACGCATCCACCAGGTTCAGACTGACCGCAAACACTGTAGGTCCATAATATTATCACATTGTCTGCATATTCGTTTGTCTGTCGTGTCATCAAAATATCCCACGAGACAAATTTATTTTTCAGATTCCCCAAGACGTCTTCTTTTTAATTTTTAGTATTTCTCCAGAACACACAGAGCTGAGGAGGTGCAAAAAAGTGGGAAGCCAGATGAGTCACCATGTGGCAGGGAAATACTTGTAATCCAAAGCTTGGAAGGGGAACAAGGGGAAAAAATGATTGAGAAAATCCTGGATAAGTGAGCAGTTCGCTGTTGGCTGCTGCAGTCCGCCTCAGTCAGAAATGATCCAGCTGTAAAAAGAGATCCTGACAACTATTTAAAGTCAATGCCTACACATTTTGTTTAAGTTTAAAAGTAATATTAGTCTGACTTATTCCAACAAAAACTGGACACTGACATGTACTGTATTTTAATCTGACATTTAGACATTTACTTATTATTAGCACATGACTTAAATAGTAATTACATTAGATTTTTTTTTCATGTTCAATAAATTTGACAGATGCTGAAAGTTCTTTTGGAGCAGCCCTATTCTTTTAAAATGGATCATTTGGATTTTGTTAAAATGTGTTCAGCATAATGTCAAATGTCCAAAGCTTTGGCTCCGGGTTTTGATCAAGGCTTAAAAAAAAAGGATCTATTTGTACATCTGGGTCACTGAGTTCACCTCAAGTCCCGATCTACGTTGTTTTAGATCAGCTGCTCCCTGAGACGACTGCCTTGAGGRGTTACAGCAAAACCATGCCCACATGTTTGCCGCAAGCTCGGTGCAGAGATGCTTTTGTAATGAGCAAAGCACACGTGCAGGCACAGAGTCACAGCACACTGCAGTAAAATGTAATCTGAGGTACAGAAATAGACGAATCAAACTGCATTTAATGGAGATGAAAGGGGCAAGTCACTGTGGAAATGGGTGCAAAATTAAGTCAGCAGTGGCATAAGTGATTCAGGAGCTTACAGTTCGGGAAAATATTGCCTCAAGTTTTAATAACTCCGCCCGTTTTTCACTGAACTTCCTGCAAGTCTGTAAAATACAGGGCTCTGGCCAGGTTCAGCAGCGACCATACTGGTTTTGAACATTTTGCTACAGAATTTAAATCCATAAAATTGTTGCGTCTAGTGGAAATAAGAATACAAAGATATCTGATGTTGTTTTTGTTTTATTTTTTTGTAATTATGTAGATTGTTGAAGCCTGAGTTGAAGTTGCTTTCTTAAACAAAACGGGGGCAGATAAAATGAGTTTTTTTTTCTTATTGCACCCTTTTCATACATGGCATGATTTTTTTTTGCTGTATTTGTTTTTATTTTTATTTTACTGAATAAAGATTGTTTTGTTTTATGAATGAAATAAATTTAAATTAAATAAAAAGAAATACAGTGCTATGTTACTATTCAGTTTGAATGCCTAGCAATAGCGAGTCCAGTCATTTAATGCAAAAATGAGCTAATCCTACTGGTTTTCCAATTTGGACTGSAACACAGTTCATTTGTGTGACGTCCTTCCCAAATGGGAGTTCTGATCTCTGAGGCAAATGGAACACAGCATAAAGTCCAGTTGAAGCTGTAAACGACTGAGGAAATTTCAAAGATTTTCCACACAAGATGGCAATCAGCAGTGTTCATCACAAGATCCTAAACTACAGTACGTACTGATGCATTCACTCCTAGAGTCAGATTTGTTCACGAATATATAAACTTGTTTTGAACTGCGGGAAAAAGACGGCATGAAAATTTTACAATGTAAGATTTCTAACTGCGAGGCAACAAGTAACAAAACATCAGGTAAAAACTGAAGAAGCGTAACAAAAAAAAAAAACGATGCAACGTTTATCATCATCATGCATTTAACATTGCTGTCTAATTTGCAGAATTATTTGCTATTTCAAAACGAGTTCAAGTATAAGCCTAGAAAAGATCCAATCATCACAACCATCAGAGTGAAAACATCAAAACAGTGTGTCAGCTTCTAAACTCATTAAGAGGGGAAAATCTCTTGAGATTTCTATACTTAATCTGTAACCTGCAGGGACAGATAATGATAATTATGGTCTGTTATTAAGTGTGTGTGTGTGTGTGTGTGTGTGTGTGTGTGTGTGTGTGTGTGTGTGTGTGTGTGTGTGTGTGTG
>NW_013952447.1:372120-375601 GCF_001266775.1 Austrofundulus limnaeus
CACACACACACACACACACACACACACACACACACACACACACACACAAGGCCGCGTCAACAAAACCCACAAACCTGATAACCAACTTATGGGTCAGCAGAGGTTGGAGCGTGTCCCTTTGAAGAAAAAAATGCGGCCATGATATGCTTGTGTGAGTAAACATCAGTAAAATGCTTCACTCTCGCTGATTCTTCTCAATGTCATTWCTGATTTCAGCAAACTTCTTCTCACTATCTATAACATGTTTTTGTTTGTTYCATTGCTATTTTTATGACAGTGTATTCACTCAGAAGATACAAATACATGATGAGGAAAAAGGTTTGTTTTTCAGTTTCAAGATTAAAGTCATAATAGTATTTCAAAAACACAGTCGAATTGTTTTGAGATTAGACCATGATAGCAATATGATTTGTACAAATTTGATACTTTTCAGCACATACATTGTAAATTGTTGGTAAGCAAAATAATTAGGGGTGTCCCAATACCAGTTTTTCTCAAACTGAGTACGAGTATGAGTACTTTAGGGTACTTATCAAATTAGAACTTAAACACTACACAGTTGTTTTGTAAAGAATTGTTCTGATAGGAAGTTCAAATAATATGCAGAAAACTGATTTAGTTCTCAGTTGAAAGTTTATTTTCATGTTTTTTAATTTCACTTTGAGCCTGTCTGTGACTCTGGAGGTCTGAACAAAATGGCAACCAATCCCATGTTCTCAATGTTTTAAGAAAACCTGGTCACACACCCCTGGGGATGGTCCCTCTTATGTCAGCATTGAAATGCCTGAAATATAAATTAATGTGAGGCACATGTTAAATACAGACTTGTTGATTCTCCTTTCTTGGTGTGCTCTTAGAGTGTGTGAGCAGTTTTATGACTTTAATTTTTACCAAAGTCACTTTCTGTTAAGGTATTTTTACTTTCACTTTGTTATTTCTGTCAAGTACTTCATATACATCTGCTTAAAAGTAAATGACTACAACCAATCATTAAGTATCTGTCTCTAAAATACAGTTAATCAACCACAAAATATCCAATAATTTTAAACACATTCTTTTATTTAGAACAAGGTGATCCTCCTTCCTTATAGGCCCACAGCCTCTCTGACTGTATCAAATCAAACATGCATCATGGTATGTCCTGTTGCAGCATTTTTAACATTTCCTTTCCACATGTATATATTTCTTAAACGTAGAACTGACAAACGTTTCAGTTGAAATGTAAACTGTAATGCATTCAATGGAGTATTGAATCTAGCACTGATATCAGTATTGGTCCCGAATATCAGGGCATTTTGAACAAATATGAGTACTAGTAAAAATGCTTATATCGGGCCTACTATAAATAATTGTTTAATCTGCAGTATGCGTTTTGACAGACAACAATAATATCAACTTTTGATGATCTGAGAGTAATTTGAGGTCAACAGTTTGTCTATGAGCGTGTTTTGAGACTCATTGTGAAGGGTTGAAGGAAGTTGTCTAACTTCTGCTGCCAGCATTAATGATGCGTTTGTACTCAAGTTATATTTTTTGAGGTACAAGTCAGAAAAAATCAAAGTTTGAAGTCCCTGACCAACCTCGAACTCAGAATCCAAAATTATCTTTTTACATTTACTTTCACTTCTTTCAGTTTAAATCTCATCACATCAGCTGCACACAAAGTAGACTGTACTAACTTTATTAGGAGACAAACAAAATCCTCCTCATTTTTTTCTAACTGAACCTGATTCTAATTCTCACAGTAAGTTTATTTGAGGCTTGCTTTTATTTTTAGTCCTCGTGCCTCCAATAACGAGCCTCTGCCTTTCAGCNTAAATTCAGACACAAGTATTAACTAACTATAAATAACTACTGAGCAACAGCTGCTGAAGCATTCTGCAGAATAATGAGCTTCTTTGTGATGAGGTCTTGTGCACAAGGTGTTCTTTTTTTTTACTTCCTACTGAACTGAAATAAACAGGAATGAATACAAAACAAATCATTTGGTGCAATTAAACTGATGATTTTTGTGAATTAACTGAACAGAGCATTTATTAGAAGTTCGTGGTTGATGAGTATATCCGTTTAAGAAAAAAACCATACAATAATACCCATATGGCTTCATTTAACCCCCTAAACATTTCATAAACTGCAGACAAGCACAAACTAAGAGATTACCAAGATCCACTATTGACAGATTCACTTAATCCAGGATGTCTGACTGATTATGGTTCTGGATGTTTAGTACCAGAGTGGATCCATCATCTCAGAATAATAGCTGATGAGTGACTGGTAGAACTTGTGTTCAACTGATTTACATAATATCAGGGATTAGGTTGGATATTTAACGTTGTAGACAAAAAATATTATTTGCATGTTAAAATCTAAAGGCTATTACCTGGGGAGCTGCTCCCCCCCAGGAATGCTGGAGTGATGAAATAGTCAAATGCAAGCTTAAAAACTTCCTTTTGCTCTGTTCGTCAGTGCAGTTTTATTTGGTAAAGTGAGTATCAAAAGCAGGTGTTAACATTGCCTTCATTTTAACAAGATTTTTAGGATTACTCTTTGAAATTGTGGTATATGCTGCTTTGAATTTGTGACCTATCAAATTATCAGCGGTGGGCAGCACTAATCTAAAAATTAGTTCCACTAGCCCTAAAGCACCAACTCAAATATTTAGGTCTCTTAATTCTAAAGCACTWATGCACTGAAAAATTTAGCAAAAGCTAATTCTAAAGCGCTAAAATAACCCAGTCAACCCATGAACATTCTTCAACAGAWAACGTTAACATYAAYGTTGATCAATAACATTTAAATACCTCACTTAGTGCTTCTAAATTTAGCCTATAAATTTAGCAAATGCGAATCCACTAATAAATTTTAAAATTAGCAAAAGCCCTAAAAGACTAATCAGGAAATTAGTTCCCCTATTAGTGCTTTAGTGCTTTAGGGGAACTGTGCCCACCACTGGCCACAAGGTAAAAACAAGTGGTCACGAGATAGTAACTGTGTGACTACCAGATAGTAACACATGACTACAAGATAATTGCACGGTGCCACCAGATAGTTAACATGTGGCCACTACATAATAACACATGGCCAAGAGATAGCTAATGCATGACTACGAGATAATAACACATGGCCACAAGATAATATCACATTTCCACTAGATAGCTAATGTGTGGTCACTATATAAGAACACTTAGACATGTGACAATCACACATGGCCACCAGATAGTACATGTGTGACGTACTTAAGTCACTTTCGTTAGGCACTAAGTGCTTTTTATGTTGCAGCTATAAGACAGTTGACACTGGAAATGTCTTTGTTTAAAAAAACCTTATTGTTTTGAAGCTCATGAACAGGAACACAGTAAAAAGTTTCTTGACAAACATCAAGGGTGTTCATTGTCATCTCATAAATAGTACTTTGAAATGAACCATTTGGACTAAACATACACCAAAATTTAACAACTACAACAACAACAACAACAACAAC
>NW_013952447.1:376122-389234 GCF_001266775.1 Austrofundulus limnaeus
AAAAAAAAGACACACAGAAAAGACACTGAAATATTTTGCATATTATTTTCATTAGTCATGCATGCAGATCGGCAATGGCTGCTTCACAGAGATAAAATAATGGCAGGAAAAGAGCAGAGCAAGGAAATGGTTTAAGGAGGTTTAAGAAAAAATAAAGCTAATGTGAAAATTAAAAACTGACATTCAAGATTTAACTTTGAGAATGCAAAGAATGTATTGTTATATTTGGAGCTGTACATATGCACCAAAGCAATTCAGAAAGCAAGAAAAAATGAGAATAAGACTGTTTAAATCTCTTATAACCATCTAAATGTAGAGTACACATATTCTGACATAAACTTAAATGTTTTTTTACTTCAATTACTTGTGATTATTGCAAAMGCAAGCCCCCTTCCAAGTGACAAGACCTGTTTAATGATAAAGTTTTGTTGTTATTTGCCTGTACTAAAAAGAAATAGTCAGGTTTAATGTATTTCTACAGGCTCAAAGTTGTGGAGTGTTGCTGTGTGTGATCACATTCTCTACGAACAAGAGGTGGCTGTGTGCTTGGAAAACCAACATGAATATTTGGGGAGTGGTCAATGATGCCAACCTTTTGGTTGTGAATGAATAAACAGTCAGAGATGTGCTGTAATGCCTGGAAACTTCCAGACCTGCCATATCCAACCCAAGTGACGTACAGTAATTACTTTTTGGATGAACATATGTTCCAGAAATCTGCAGTTTTCCAAAGACAACACACAGACAAATATAATTCAAGAGAGATTTACCAATAGTTTTTTTCCTTTTTTACATAACTTTATTTTGTTTAACTTAGAAATAAGAAAAACATAATGTTTTTTTTCTCGATTCAAATTGCAAATATTCAGTAAAAAAAGGAAAACAAGATAACATTGAGGTGATAATAACTGACCCCATTTCTGCTGATTTTTGCTCATCCCCTTTAAAGCAAATACAGCTTTAAGGCACTCATGTGCATCAAAGATATCAACAAGGACCCATAAGAATGCAAAGCCTGTTGATAGTATCTGACATGGTGATGAAGTGCTCGGGTTGGAGGCAGAGTTGGCATATACTTGGAGGAGTTGGCAAGAAGGTAAAAAGCATCTGCCAACAAGCTTTCAGCACTAATGAATCACGGGGCTTCGGGTGCAAGGTGTAAGCTGCAATCAGAATGAAAAGGAGCCCTGCGGCGACAGATCTGGGACTGTAAGTGTAGCTGTAGGCCTGAGTGGTTGAGAAGAACAAGCAGAAAATGACATCACGTTGAAAAAATGGGTGAGAGTGTGAACACATGCCTGATGTTTATGTGCATATGAGTTATTAWGTTTTGATATAACACACTTCATGTCCAAAGCTTGTTTCCTGTTTTTGACTCAAGCCTGCCTCCTAACTGAGAAGCAAATTCCGAAGTAGCAGACATTTCTTCTCTTTCTGTGTGTGTGTGCTTAATCTGTCAGGGAGCAACGCAGGAAGCTCTTGCTTTAGTCTCCTCTGCTCTGACCTGTGACCCTTTGTGAACCCTGACCTCTGGACCACGTGACAAACCGTGCAGACRTGAAGGCTGCGATGACGAACACAAACCAGATTCACCTGAGAGAAGATCGCCGATCACAAGGATTTCTGCCATCTTCTTACATCTGACAACTGCTGTCATTTTTCAAAAGATAAACTGAGTCAGATGAAATATTTTTATATTTCTAAAACAAGTTGATGCATTYGAAATGATTGCTGATCGTTTCTCGTCTCTTGTTTCGCTTTATGCGTTCCTCAGCTGCAGGCTGCCAAAATCACAACAGGAAGGCAGAGATCAGCCAWTGTATTGTCTCACTCCTCATGTGATAACGCTGACCTACTAATCGAGAGGTGGACATGGTATTCACAAGACAAAAGCCCCACACATGCAGAAATCAAAGGCAGAAATAGTTTTCATGATTGCAAATTGCACGCATTTGCATGTTTGACATATTTTTCACGTAGCCCTCTGAGAAACAACAAAGATGCTTTTTGATGCGATTGTGAAAGGGCTTCAGATAGAAAATGTAAATGTTTGTCTGTGTGCATAGCTGACCTAAATCCAACAGGGAGGAATTTAAGGAATCAGATAAATTTGGTTAAATGGAAACAAACAAAAGGAAAGTCTTCCTGTATAAGGAAAGGGCTGCACCTTTAGTTCTGTTATAAATAGATGGTTTTCATCGTAAAACAATAAAAAAGATGTAAGATATTAGAGATTAAAGCCTAACGCCCAGCTTTGTCACTGGATCCACTTAAAACTTTAAGTGATTATCCCTGATGCCCCTAGATCACCCGCTCCACCCAACACCCAGACACAGTTTATTTATTTTAGAAGCTAATGGATGGCACTGATTTGTCTGAGAGAGGAGAAACTGGGTGATGAACAGGAGCCACAGTCAGACCTGTGACTTCGAAAAAAAAAACTGCTCTTCATTGGTCCCAGGAGGATGATATCTCAGCTCCTGAGTATGAAGGAGGACTAATCCTGTCCAGCTGGAGTTTGGCAGGCAAGAGACAGAGACTCCATATTTCCAAGTGTCTGAGTTCTGGATCTCATCACTGACCTTCCTGCGATCGCCCTTATCTTCCCAGGAGCCGAGCAGCACGACTGGACAGGAAATTTAAAACATAGGCTCTGGAGAAATGCTCTAAATTACACTGTCAACAAAGATTTGATGGTCTGAATCAACAGAGCAGACGCATGAGAAAAAAAAAACGTGATGCTGTTTTAGTGAATGTAATGAGAAGTACCATTATACTGTGAAAGCTGAATTAGAAAAGGTGGTACATTTTGTTGTTTGAAGCAGTCAGCAAGGAGCTCTGAGCTGTCAGTAACACAATCTGTATGAAGATGAAAGCTTATCACATAGGGCAGAAGAGAGAATAAGGAAATAACAGATGTAGTAATGCTGCTCACAACCCTAAACAACATTAAACCTGAACCATGAAAAATGATCTCACAGTCTAACAGAGAAAACTGAACCTCCGTCTTTTGCATCACTTGCCAGACACCAGATCAGYAAAAAAGCTTGATGATGCTGTCAGACTAACACAGCAGTACGAATGATTGTCTCCTTCCAGAMCCCATCAGATTTTTCTAGTTTACCCACTTGCTCAGTTGTGAAAGCTACATAAACTTAGCTCAGGAGTGTAGGACACTAAATTCATATCTGAGCTTTAATAATCACAGCGGAGAAAGAGATTTGATGATGTTTTACACTTCCTTTACACCAAAAGATGACCCCACAGATGACAAGAGTTGATCAGTCAGGAACAAATTAAATATAAAACATCTTAAATTCTGTTTCTGTCTGTTRGGTGAATCTAAAGCAGATTTTGAAAATGCCATTAAGCAGACGTGCATCTGCTGTCTCTCTAACCTGGTTTAAAGTAAATAGTCTGAGCTGCATTGTGTTTCTGACGATGAGAACAAAAAGAAAACAATGAGACAACTTCTGGAATTTGTTTCAAGTTTCAACTTTGCATGTTTGTTCATGTTACAAGTCACGTCAGTAAAAATATTGAACTCCAAAACATTTTCTTTCACCCTCACATGCATCAAATAAGCCTTTGACTGTAAGCATAAACTGGTTTTAATGTCGCTGTCTCTCCATCATTTTGTTCTAATGTGCAAAGGTGCGATACAATCTCTAATAGAAACTCTTGAAGGAAACCTCAGGCTCTTGTGACCACAGAAAAATAACACAGTTTTTCTTTCCTTATAGTGCTGATGACCTCAGGGCAACGAGGCAAGAGGGCAGAAAAACACGTTTAGAGGAAAGGGAGATTTGGGGGGGTTTGAATGTAAAGTTTTTCAGGTTTTAAATTTGATCTTCAAAAATGTTGTTGACGTGAGGCCTCAGTGAGCCTGGATTTTCCAGCTCACGTTTCACTGTGTGCATTTAAGAAGAGCCACTTAAGTGGTTCACATGACAGCTGTATTGACCCTGCAGAAAGACAGACAAARGGAATAAAAGACCCAACATGTTTACTAATCATTAAGTGTCAAATGGAAGCTGAAAAAAGACAGATACGCTCTTAAAAAGGTTTAAAAAACATTCCCATATGGGCAAGCTGATAAATAACTGGATGATTTATAAGAAATTACTGATAATTATAATGTTCTGTGTAGTGGAGAAAAACATCTGTCTGAATAGTTAAATGCACATGATGTTCGCTGACCCTGACATCAACACACAAAAGTCATTAAGTTGTCGATGTGTCACCTAGCCAACAAGCTAGCACTTAGCGCTTCAGTGCATCTGTTATTGGCAGCTGTAAAGAGTCAAATTAGAGGTTCTGCCTAAATTTTGGAAGGCGACAGCGCTCAGCCAGTGGCCTCGTGTTCCCCCACCGAAGGTGCCAAAGGGGTTAGGATCCCCGTGTGACCACAAGGTGAAAGGTCACTGCATACATCCCTTGATCAGTGCGGTGGGAGTGACGTTTATTGGTCGACTCGTCCAAAAAGAGATTATGGTAACTCAAATTTGAGGTTTCCGATGGAAAAAAGAGGGAGTTGTTAAAAAGTTAAAAAACAAAGATCATGTGAGAGAATATGGTTGTAGCTTTCTAAATAAACTAAAGCAGCTCATTCAGGCCAGTTGTTTGGCTTTTCGTTTTCTGTGGTCTAAAGTCTCGTGGAGATTAGAAGAACAACATGAAGAAAGAAAACCTGTATTCACTGAAATAAATTATACTGATTATGTTTTACCAACAGCTGAAGCCACCTTATTATCTACTGAAGTTGTAGCTTGTGATGTACACACTCTCACTCTGATGGCTCAGTCCAAACTTTAGTCTGGTGCTTAAAGCAAAACTCACAGAGAACAAGATTTAAACTGTGACAATATTAGAAAAAWTTTTTCGCAAGGTCCTTACAAGATTTTTTAGACACTAAACCTTTGAAGCTGATACTGATGTGTCTTTGTAATTAAGAAAAAAAAMCAGTCATTTTTTAAACAGATGCTTGTAAAAGAACATAACAGGAAACTTAAACTAAATACAACCATGTGTGTTTAAACTCTCAGAAAACCAGGAGTTAAGCACTGCTGCAAAACTACGTACATTTTACTCTTGGCCTTTGTCAGGACAGGAGTTTTTTTAGTAATGGTACATGTTAAGTTTGTWTTTTGTAAATTATACAACATGCACTGTTTCCTGATCATTGCTATGGGGGCCACTGAAAACCCCGGGGTGACACTAAACCCAAAAGCCAGAACATAATTTCTGTATATTTGTTATGTTGTTGTCATTAGAAGTGATTTGACAAATGGAGCAATGCAAGAGTTAATTAATTACCTTCTGATGTCCACAACTCTACTTTACTTCTTTTATTTATTCAGTTGGAAATAAATAAACGGAAACTCAGTTATAACCTATTTTTAGCCTTCACTCTCATTTTTAGACAAACCAGTGTTTTGATTGGACAATACAGAGATCTACAAGCTGCTACATTAGTGAGGAAGACATTGTAAGAGGAAGGTTTGTCCTTGATGTTAGCATGTGTAGAAGACAGTCCTAAACTAAAGACAAATATTAGAGGAAACGAGGATTGTTTTAAAAATGTGTTTAATTTTTTAATGTCACTCCAAACAAGTGAAAAAATGTGAAGGACAGAATAAAGAATGTAGCTTTTGGTTAGATTAAATGATGCATTGTCATTGAGGATATTGGACCGAGGAGTCAACCAATACCAATAAAAACACCAATTTAAATRGACAAGACATGCAAGTGTAAAAGCATCATTTCAGTGCAATAAAAGCAGTATAGTTGGTGAATATCTTCAGAGACACCATTGCTGGCTATTCAGTCCTTTTATCCTACTATATCTACAGAGATAAAGTTCACTCAGCTGATATTGATGGAGTTGCAGGTTGTAGAAAAGCAATTTGCACTGTCAGCARTACTGATTACTCCAACACAAATTCAGATAAAAAAATCCATTTGAACTTTTCCACTCTCTGAACATTGAAACATTATCTCTGTTTTAGCTTAAATGTCTAGTTATTCTGTAGYGTTTTAGGAAAAAAAGAAGAAATTCTTCCAACACATAGCTGGAGCCAATAAACACATTTAAATGAGCTTTAGCAATGCAGTAAATGAAACCACCTGCTTTGGACCGAGCTTGTGTGAGTCGGAGAGAAGAAATGGATAAAAACATGTTCAGCAGCGATGTAAGAAAATGGCTCAGTGTGTTGACGTTTCTGAGAAATTTTCTCTGACAGTTTTAGAAGCCATTAAAATCAGAATGAAGGCTTTTACRAACACTCTGCTTTACAAATTTATTAAGCCAATGTGTTTAATGCACTGTTTTAGTTTGATTCAAATACAGGTTAACACTAAYATTTGCTTATTTTATTCATGTCATGATCTAAACTCAAGGTTTTCTTATCAGCTTTTAACCATTCTAAGTCTGTTTTTCAATCAACCTAAAAAACTAACAGGAGATTTCCTCCAATCAATCAWTTGAAGAGTCAAAAAACGTTAACAAAGAGGATTATAGCCCCAGATTTCCTGTAGATAGACTCGGTTAATTAAAATAAGACTAACCCACTGAGCGCAGTTAGAGCYGACACACAGGAAATGAAGTCCCACCAGCGAGTAAACAAACAACATACCATGAGCTCAGGAGCCCCAAGAGGCAGTTCAGTCACCAGAGATGAGATGGTCTTTAATGGGCCACTAAAACGTGTTTTAAGGACCCCATCTGGAATAGATTCTGACAGAATGTGGCTAATGATGAGTGACGAGACACGCTATCTTACTGGCCTCGTCTAACAACACGAGTCGTTTCAGATTAATGCTCCATCAACACAAACACTAAACCCTGAGCTTCTAATACACAGACAGCTMTGCGTTCTGACTGGTAAGAATGCTTTGATATTTTTGATACCTAAAATTATTAGCACATATGCAGCCACAAATGAAAACCTAGAATTTTTTCTTTTTTATTTCAAAGGCACAATTCAAACTTTAAATGTTTTAGGCCATACTATCTATCTATCTTAATGTTTTTGTTTTGTTTTGCTTTAAAGAAATCAAACTTTGCTCCAGTTTTTCATGTCCCTACCAGGCCTGCTCATCGACAACATAAAACATCTCTCTGATAAAGCARTTGTGATCACCTCTGTAGTGTTGACTAAAGCTGCTGGAGAAACACCTTCCACACAGTGACTCGGTCTGATAAAGACAGCTTTGTGTCTGCCAACAAAGCAGCCCYGCTCCACGCATCTCTGCTGATGGAGTGGAGCAGTGGGCTGATCTGAAACATTTCAGCATGAAACAGGACATTCTTTGGTGCCAAGGCAGGAGTGAATTCCATCATTTGTGCAAATATTTGAGTACACCACTTTAGGAATCCCAAGTTGTGCTAAAAAGAAATAGGTGCTCTGTGAGCGCCAGGACCATAATAATCTACTCTTCACCAGCATAGCACAGTTGAGTTCCTTGTTCCAGCTCAGTTTTAGCCTTCTGCTTGAGCCTCCGAGGAAGACGACGAGTGTGTGGGGCGGGGGGCTGAAGAAGTGAAGCATGGGCAATGAATGGAACAATAAGAAGTCAAGAGGGTTCTTGCTGCTCTTGTGGAAAAGAGTCAGCTGTGCTACTTGAGTCAGGTTTGTTTTTAGAGGAGCAGAAATAATAGAAAACTCTCGTTAGAATTYGGCTTATAAAAGAGCAAATCCAAATGTCTTTAATTAAAGAAAGAACTTCAACTGAACAATAAACCAAAGACAGACCTTTTAGTGCAAGAGCCAAAGTAATTTTGCATATTAAGAAAAAAAAAGAGAACGTGAGGAAAGATGGAAGGAGAGGGAGCACTGTACAACAAGCAAAGTAAACAGATTTGGTGCGAGCTTTTCTGGAGTCACTGGGTTTAGCAAAACATTCCAGAGACTTTGAAACAAGTGGCCTTGTGGGATGGCGTAAGAGGGCTTTAAATCACTGACCAGAAACAGCCCTGAACAACTTTAATTCATTAATGAACATCTCAAGGGTTTTC
The DNA here is from genome assembly GCF_001266775.1 of Austrofundulus limnaeus. NCBI lineage: Eukaryota > Metazoa > Chordata > Actinopteri > Cyprinodontiformes > Rivulidae > Austrofundulus > Austrofundulus limnaeus. Next base: position 384,140 of record NW_013952447.1, read on the forward strand.
ACCAAATGTCAAGCTAAATGATAACATGATAACAATCTCAGGTTATCAAGCCCAAACTGATAACTTGTGCCCAAATCTCATGTCTGCTACCCCGATTAGCTCTCAAGCAATACAAAGTTTGCTTAAAGGCTCTTCTGTTGCTTAGTTTCAACAAACCTCACTCATGAGACACACATGGGCTTCAATAAAACCTCGGGCCCGAGCTGAGTTCATGGAAAAAGGATGCTCTTGGCCCACTTCTTCAGGGCCTCCTGACTCAGACGTGATGCAGGCTCAGCGGTGAAGACAGTGGAGTGCTTGGTAAAATAATAAAGAGGTGCTTTTTATAGCCACAAACTGCACGGCTCGACCTAAATGTCAAGCCATTCAGAAACGTGGCCTCCAGACAAGGGAACTGGTGTCTAAGAGAAACACTTGAAGCTGTTCTGYAGAATGAGTCACATGAAGTTTTCACGGTGACGCAGAAAAGGCGCAGGAAACATCTCAAACCACCAACATGTGAGGTGAGTAACATGCCTGCAACAACAGCACAGCAACACCTGTTATTACGTAGACTATGAGGGGAGGTTGTTTGTTAAAGGCCAGTGAGCTCCTGCTGTATATTTAAGATACCAAGACTGCACATGATTGCTGACTAATTAAACAAGAAGTTCAGTAAAATCAAAGCATGCCTTGTTGATACTGCATCCTGGTTCTCAGCACAGACTGTACAGTTTCATGCAAGCTTGTGGCGCATGATTAGTCAGACCAAAGAGACTGTAAATGGAAAAACAGAAAGCTTCTATTTGGAAATTTTTACAATTTTCCTGTTGCATATTTATAAGCTGCCAGCGGATGAGGGATTTGCATCACGAATGTGTTTTTAAATCTGTTGCCTGGTTTTGTGAGCTCATTGGCTTGAGGGACCAAAGATTTGGGTAAAAACATTATCGTTCTGAATTCATATGCAGACAATAAAAATCAGACTGCAACTCTTGTGTCCTCTGCATTTACAGTCATCTTTGTTTAGTCTACTCTGTGTGAGCAGAAAAAAAAATATACTCAGTAGTCCTCAATTTGACCTTACAACTCTCATTATCAGTAATGCACACTTCTGATTACCGTCTCAGCGGTTACTTCTTTGTTTTTTAACATGAACAGAAACCAGACTGTCTGTTATTGCTATGAAATTATCTTGTTGAAGCTAATTTGTTACATAGTCGCTTGCTGTGTTTTCATTCAAAGACCTCTCTGCTGATGTCACCTTCTTCTTACTTCCTCTTTCGGCATCCTTCAACCATGAAATGGCCCTGTCGGGTGTCTGCAGAGTCCTACAGGCCCACAAAAGACCCGGAACATCTGCRTGGTTTAACAGAAGCAGAGCATGAGCAGACCGGAACATGTCTGAGGACCTCCCAGTGACCCGCTATTAAGCCTCATTCAAAAGCTTGACTGCCACTTAACAATTACACATTTACACACAAGTGGGGACAAAAAGGACACAAAATATATACACTCAAAAGTGAGCCCTCAGCTATAATACTTATGTAGCTAAAGTATCTTTTTGAAAATGTCTTTCTGTTCTTTATATTTCAGGTGGTCATCTTTTGTTGATGAACACCTTATTTTGAGCTACTTTTGCTAAATAAGTAGTTTTTCCTGTGAATCACCTGGCTGCATGTCAGCACACTGCCAGTATCATCTGGTACAGGACAATTGGTCTGCATTTGTRTCTGTCATGGTGTTAGGATTCCTGCTGAAGTTATTTAGCAATATTCTTGCCATCATTTTATTGGTCATCCTGTTTGTTATTATCCATCCATCCATCCATCCATTTTCTGTACACGCTTCTTCCTTTTCAGGGTCGCGTGGGTCACTGGTGCCCATATCCAGCAGTCACAGTGCGAGGGGCGGGGTACACCCTGGACAGGTCGCAAGTCCATCACAGAGTCGCAAGTCCATCACAGAGTCAACTAGCTGTTTGTTATTAATTTCTTGTATTTAGCATGTTTTAGTTCTCTTAGGGACTTTTACTACATCCTGTCCATATCTTTGGGAAAAAAATGAAATTGTATTGGGTAATTTCTCATTATTAAGCTACAGATCAGATTTCTGAAGTAGCCAGACATGATGCAAATCAATAGCAACAAGTAATCTTCACTCAGGTGCAGGTGATTGTTACAACATTCAGTAAAGCCAGAGACACAACAACAGGCCTGGGTTTAACAAAAGACGTGGATTTTTCTGTAATTATCACCTTTAAGAGAAGCTCTTACACAATGTTCAGTTCACAAAAAAAAAGCAAAAAAAAAAAAAAAAAACGGAGTGTACAGTGAGTGCCATGTGGGACAAAATAAACATGTCAGCACAAGTGGCATGGAGGCCAGTAAAGCTGAGCGGTGCTGACATAATTCAGTGAGCACTTTCTGAACACTTTGTGCWGAGTGCTCCTGTCTGTGATTGAGCAAAACTGCTCACCTGTCTTTTCCTCCTGACACTTCAGCTGTTCACATCGCTGTGCTCCTTTCAAATCACTCAGACCCTGGAAGTCARCTGTGACCTGAAGCCTTCAGTAATGATTTACTGGCAAATGTATAATATAAAAATTGCTTCATAATGAATTTATAGTCAACATCAGACATTTGGGTCTAACATAAAGAGCACCTCAGGTAATCTGTCGTCAGGCTGCTGCTCTTATATGAAAGAGGAATATACTGTATTATTTAGAGACGTGCTTGGGAGAGAGTTGGGGCTCCAGTCTAATGGACTCAGTCCAGTTTTGTGGGGCCAAACCACACCTATGGCATCAGCAGGCCAGCTAGTCAAAAAGAGAAGGACTGTTTATCCAAATAACAAAGCAGAATAAAACTCTGTAAATGCAACAACAACTGTGTGAAAAACAATGACATCATGAGTGCAGATGTTTCTAGGCTCCGGCCTCCACACCCATCCATTAAATGATAGTGATCTGTTGATCTATTGATCTGTTTGTCAGAAACAAAGGTGACTCAACACAAACCTTGAATCAAATCTTGTCCTCAATGACAGTGCAACTTCTACCACATGATTTAAAAAAATATGAGACTACACAAACTTAATTGCAAGCATTTGCTTAGGAATAAAAAATCCCCCCACATCCACACATTAGGAAGAAAGCTACGAGCTAACATCTACWCACATGCACCTACTGACTCACTCGATGCTTTTAGCTCTTACCTGCAAGTCGCCCTTCTCTGGCAGGCCTGCTGAGCATATCTAGAGCTTTGGAGGTAGAAGACCTAATGTGGTCGCTGAAGGACCTCTGGAGCAGCAGCAGCCTCATGGAGCGAGACATCACCTACGTTAGTCTCCTGCTCACCTGTTCCTGAGCTGTTTGATTTTCAGATAACAGTCCCAGCTCTTTGCCTAACTTCCAGATCTGATTATTTCTCTCACGTGTCCTCTACATCTATCTGGCTCTGCAGCGGGGTCGTTTCCGCCGTTCTCTCCTCCTCACTGCTCTGTTTGAGTCCCGGCTGATCACTCCCGTCTGCTGCAGCAAGCATCAGTGCASTAACTGCTGGGACACATCCAGCCAGTGCTGCAATGTTCTCATCTTCTATTCTGCCAGGGAGTGTGAGTGTATGTGTGCATCTGAGAGAGAGTGAGTGTATATTTGTGTGGAATTCTAAGTGCTTTCTGACACAAGCTCCAGCGCTCTCTCTCTCTCTCTCTGTGAATATCTGAGTGGTTTACAGTCACGACAGTCGCGTTTCATCGTAGCTCTCACTCGTCTCTCTCTTTTTTATGTGCCTCTTCTGTGTCACCTTCATCCCCACATCACACGCAACGATCACACCTCGTCTAGACGTGAGCAGAGCAATGATGGTGACGTAACGAAGACAACCTGCTTCTTTTTAGGCTCCACCTGTCCAAGTCTATTTAAAGCTAAACCCATCACAGAAAATAAATTAAGAGAGGGAAAGAAAAATGCCTTAGAAGTAAAATGGGCATAATGATAGCACAAGACAGCTGAATGACAAAAGAAATGTTACATTATTTATCAAAAAAGTAGAAATAACTGGATTTTTATTAATAAGGCCACACAAGTGGTACAACAATTTGGCTTGTATGTGTTCACTATGTTCACAAACAAAACACTTCTGAAAATAAGCTCTGCATTTTTAGATTAAAAAAAAACAAACRTGTTTTGAACATTATGTAACAAAGCATTTAAGCTACTGAGACGAACCAAAGCAGCACAATAGAATCCATTACTGCTGCTGAGCTGATCGGGTAAATCTGATTTAGCCACTATTATTTAGGCAAGCACCACCACTCTGAGGCCCGTGAAGAGGCTTAGTCACTCAGTGAAAAACAAAAACACGAGTAGCTTTAGTAAATCTTCAGAGTTCAAGTTATGATGATTTAAAAACATTGAATGAGCAGCTGATGTTGATTATTTTCTGTTTTAAAAAATTTAACAATAATAACAAAAAACTTGTATACCATGCAAAATAAATATTCAAAGAGGTAAACGTACAGTTCTATTGTGTGACCAGCAAGACGACTAACTTGAGGAAAAAGAGCTAAATTACTTTCAGAAGCTGGACGGGTTTGATTGTATTGGCAGTTTGACGCCCTTAGCTAGCTCTAATATCTAAGGATATTTCTCAGAATTCAGAATTAATGTTTGCCTCTTAGATTGATCGGACCCATCTGGTTTTGTTCGGGTTAAGAAACTAATTAGCCGAGTGTGGTTTGTAATGTGCAGTTGTGAGCAGGATGTACTGTTCGGGGCTGACCGCCATTACATTCCACACTAAGCTTCACGCTTGACGAAATGAGCCAATCAAGCTGATTGCCCCAGCGAGTGAAGGTAATGTACCCAGCATGGATTATTTCAGCTTGTTGATAGCATTGTGCTCATCACGGTCAATTTGCTTTATGGTCTCCAGAGGTTTGCTGGGAGGGATACGGTTGGATTGCCATTTATTTACTTTTAGTATGTGTCTCTGTAATAACGGTTTGGCCTCTGTGACAGCATTGTAAGAGTATTAAAATGTTCTCTTTTCTACTGTCACACACACACACACACACACACACACACACACACACACACACACACACACACACA
>NW_013952447.1:389319-394998 GCF_001266775.1 Austrofundulus limnaeus
CACACACACACACACACACACACACACACACACACACACACACATACCTCTGTTGAGTATCAGAGTCTAATTATCATCTGATTCAAATTGTTTGCAAGTGTGTGAGATTGTTTCAAAACACATAAATGCAAACCATCTGGGTCTGTGTCACAACACTACATCTGTCCTTCCCTTGCAGGCTTATGTTTCCCCTGTGATAAAACACACTGCAACCTGGATGTGAAAGGAAAATCTCTTAAGATGATCATGTTCTGCACATCTCTTTAAAGGGGCAACATTATATGTTTCTCAGGCATATATTCAAATACTATACAATAATAAAGTATCTATGTCACCTTTAGCTGTTATTAAAATGCTGTTTTTAAGTTTAAATAGAAAATACACTTATCTTCTCATCACTTCATCTTCTAAACGCCTTGAAATTGGCCTCTGTCTATTTAAAAACCTCCTTCTGCTTCTGTCTCGCCCATTTCGGGGGGGGGGTCCACGCTCGCGAGGGGGAGGGGGGGCTGCTATGATGCAGTTTACTTGGCATCTGAAAATACATTTCCTCAAAGTTATTTTTAATCTGAAAAGAGCTTCACTGAGTGAGAAGTAGTGCTAAGAGCACAGCAGACAGTTTAAAGCCAGGTACACACCAAACGTGTTTTGAGCAGCCGAAGCAGCCAGCTTACATGCAAAGTCTATGGTGGACACGCATCTAGGAGCACCGCAGTGTGTTGCGGCGCACTTTGGCAGTTTAGAGCAGCGTGCAACGCAGCAGTAGGATGCGGCAGAGCATTTTCCTGCATGCGGCACGTCTAAAGCAGTGGTTGCTGGAGTTCAACAAATTGAACTTTGGCTGCTCGACGCGCAGCAGCAACCAATCGGGGGAGAATATTTTTTTCACTTGACGGTTTCATGAACCCGATACAGACGGACAGGAGCCTTTTTAGCTGAAATCGACCGTCTGCAGTTGGTGTTCTGGCTGGAGATATCAGCACCGATGTGATGAGACAGCAGCTCGCTGAGCTCGGGACAAACAAAAAGTCCAAAAGTGTGGCGAAACTAACCGAACAAACCGCCTCTAAATTATCAGGTGAATTAATTATCTGATGTGCGCAACGTTCGCTTGCTCTTTAGTAAATAAAGCAAAGCCATTTTATTTATTTTATCTTTATTTTAACCACCAAGAGACCGGAAAACAAACAAAGACGCTCCTCCCATTGCGCATCTTCAAACGTGTTCGGTGTGAACGGACATCTGTTGACAAGCAGCCAAAAGCATGCGGCAGGAGCATTTTTGCTGCTCAAGATGCGTTTGGTGGGAACCCGGCTTAAGTTTCAGTTTCAGTTTCACCCGAGATCCTGCAGGAGTCATGGGCGGGGTGTGTGGGGAGGAGGGATGGGGTGTGCTCTGCCATGAGGAAGTTCGGCTTAAAGACACATCCCAGGGGCATTTCTGGTACCAAAAGGTGTTTCTGGTTCCCACCTGTCGTTTTGCTCCTCAGCATGGCTTCCTAAAAATGCTGCAGGATTTCTCAAACATGCATGAATGAGTCAAAGCAAGGCTTTGGGCATGTTTTTATGAGAGTTTAACATTATAACATGATATAAAACTCAAAAAAGTTGATTTTACATGATATTGCCCCTTTAAAACAAATGCACAGCATGCCAGAAGTATGTATGCTCATCTGAAGGCTACCTTCTGACATACTGACCCACTAATGGAGACAGGAAAGTGAGGGTGGTGGTTCYGAGTGGACTTCAAACAGTGCATGTAAACAGTATGTAAGGGTCTATGATCAAAATGTCAGGAGGAACAATGAACTGCAGAGTTTTTTTCACCAGTGTGGACAAAGAAACGTGTCAGTATAGTTGAAATATGTATGTCTGGGTGTGCCTGGTTATGACAGTGATTGTATGAAAGTCCTTTTGATGTGATGATGTGTTTGTAGCCATGCTCCGCTTTCAGACAAGCACTCTGTCTGTCCTGCAGTTCTACTCTCACTACATGATAACCCTGCCTGTTTCCAAACACCCCCCATAAAAACTTTACATGTAAAATGTAAAAGATAAAGAAAAATCCAGGGCTCAGAGGGGAAGATTTTCAAAATGTCTGAAAGCGGAAGTGGATTGATAATRTAATCTGGACCACATATAGCTTTCTTTTGAGCGACATTATTCATTGTTGAGTTTAGAAGACAGTGAGTCATTTAAGTCTGCTCCTTCCTTTTCATAGGCCCCTGCTTTTACACTGGTTGATGACTCTGCTTCATTCTCCACAACCTACTTGCTAGTGCTCTAAATTTTCATCACAACACTAAATAAGTGAACACCATAAAAACCTTGCGTATAGGTTGTTCCTACAATTGGCACCTGAAGAGTTTCCCCTTGACAACCAAACCGAGAGGAATGAACCAGCTGGGGAGTGTCAGAGCCGGCTGAGTCAGGACTGATTCATTAGTCTGGGGACAGCAGGGGATCCTCACATCATCATCTGTGGGATATTAGAATCCTTCAAGCAAAAGTTGGGGTTCAAAAGGACATAACCTCCAGTTACAACAATCACTGTAGCAAATAAAAAAAATCACCTAAATACTTTCTAACTCAATCATTTTTTTTTACTTTGTAGCAAAACAGAGCAAAAATAATAAATGACAAACTTGATGAGATCCTCCATGTCCAACACATTGATGGCTTATTTAGACTGTATTGTGATATACAGTATTACAATAACAAACATCTCTAGAGATCATATATCTTATGTTTGAAAGCCTACATTTGCTTTAACTGTTCAGGGCCATGGCAGGAAGTGAAGAATACTAAAAGTATGGCGAGAAAAAAAAAGTGAAGTTCTGTAAGAATTTTTTTTAAGCATAACATTGATGTGTGAGTCCCATACCAATCTGTTGAACTGCTAAACTAAGAATAATACCACAATGCCTCCTCAGACAGGACTGGGGAGACTTCTGTTGTTGTAACTCACAGCGTTCAGCAAGCTGAGTTCCTGTTGTAAATTCCCCCCCTAYACCATGGTTTCCTGTTCTGGGGACCACAGCTGAGGGGATAAAAGATGAAGCTCTCTGAACTGGGACACGTTAACAAACTTAGAAAATGTATTTTTGGAACAATACCACYAATTGTCATTACAGAAATCTGGAGCTGAGAGCACACCACAACAAATGTTTGTTTGAATTCCAAACCTTCAAATTTATCATTTTTGCGTGGTATTAAATATGAGAAGGCAGAATCACTTCCTCTCTGGGAAAACATGTATATGTATTCAATTTGGAGTTACAGGTGTGAAAACTAAACTGTATGACCTCCAGTTTCCTCACACAGGAAGCCAGGGAGAATGTGTTGTGGGGGTGGGACAGGAGGAGGCGCTGCTTAGGGCCGGGGGGTGTTGAGTCTGGAGTAGACGGACATGGGAGGCAAGGAATGTGACCTTGCAGAAACACACCGATTCCTGTAATGGGTATGCAGTGATGACTAAAAATAGGGGAATACAGTAGACTCAACTAAAAAAACAGAAAGAAGGTTCTTAAAAACAGAGATAAGTGAAAAGTTACTGCTGGTTTAGCTCAAAGCTAAAACAGCTTCATTAMATCCATCGCAGAACTTCCTCAGACGAGGATCATAATATTCCTAAAAGGTATGCAACGTCAGAAAAGCATCTCATAAATTGCAAAAGCAAATCAGGCAATGCACATAAATGATTTCACTTTGACATTTTCTGATATAAAAAATGTGCTCAAAATGTTCATTAGATTGAAAATGTGGAAAAAAGTGGGTATTTTTCTGCATCATTTGTGCTGCAAGTTATTTGTCCTATAGACAGATCATCACGCCRTCATGGCTGGAACAATGTAAATATGCTCCTATATTTACTCAGGCATCATGTTTATTTAAGGAGTTTAACTTTAATCAGACAGATGCAGAATCAGAGGCCGTCTGTTTTAAAAACTAAGATAACAAATTGACTAATTCCAGAAGATTTACAGGCCAAAACTCAGGTCTAGTTTTGTTTGTCAAGACAACAAAAGTCGTAGTTGTATTTTGCTGACATTGTATTTATTACAAATATTTAGGTTTGTTTATTTTATGAGATGTTTATTCATGTTTACTCATTTTGCTGTTTTACCTTTGCATTTGTAATTGATATATTTATTTTATATGTGCATTTTACATTTACCTGCCAGTAAAGAGACAAAAATGAAGAGGCAAGTTATTCATGGAAGCCACCATGATTTTAGCAGCCAGCCTCTTCCAGGGTTTAGTTTCATCAGTTTTTCTTTTCTCCTCCAGCAGAAAAGACTTGAAGTCCAGGTAAAAGGTGTTTACAGGGTCTTTATCATCTTCAGTTAACATAATCTGCATTATTCTCTGCCTCTTTTGAAGTCCTTGTGAAGCCCAGCATGTGACTGGCATCATGGGATTACAATTTGTCAACAGTGACCACATTGTCTGTACAGGAAATGAGTGACACTGACCACTCTCTGAAGTATATCCAGCACCACAGGTGGGTTCCTTCAGCTGCATCGTCACAAGAGTGACTTCTGTAGGAACMTTCTTGTTATTAATGACCGGTGAGCTTCTGTTGAACAGCGATAGTTAAACTTTCAATGAATGAGCTGTCTTTCACGGCAGAGCAGCGGGAGCCTTCAGGGCATGTCGTGTGATGTAACACTGTCACAAATGTGTCATTCCCAGGGGCTTAAACGCTGGAGATACAGAGGGGGCTTTGAAGTGTCGCAAATGAACACAAGGCTTTGTACTCCCCCCACCAAAGCTCCCATCATGCCCCCCATCTCCTCCTGCAGGGAACAGGGTTCCATCACAAAGACACAGCAATGGTGGTTACATAACTTGCTTACAGGGAGTCCAGTTGATTTAAATGAAGAAAAATGAACAAGAATGTGTGACCCCTTTTGAASTTGGCGCTGCACATTTTTGGCAAGCTTTTGCTGGTTTTTTTTTTTTTTTTGGATTAAAAAAAAGACTTCACTTGGGTCTTCTGCTAAAAGGTAGAAAGTATGCACAAAACACAAGCACACACGCTGCAACAAATACACAAAGCTTCTACGTGTCATTTCTCATTAAGKGTTCGGAGACAGTGGTTTGCAATTAGAGACCAAGAAAGACAAAGTGAGCGAGGACTCCTACCAAGCTTTGAGACAACAGGGAGCCAATCTGAAAGGCTTGTCGTTGTCTCGTTGTCATTGTTTACCAGTGGACTGACGATGTSCGGGGCGGAACCCATGTGGGGTGAGGGTGGGGGGTAGTGCTTAATGACCGCAGCTCTTTTGGAATCTGTCTGGGAGTAAATGTGTCCATCCACAGTTTCCTGATGAGCATGTTCAGCAGACTGCTGACAGAGGCCGGAGCCAGAGAGGAAAGAGGGAGGGAGCGAGCAGCATTTCTGGTAACAAGCACTGCTATAAAACGACACAACGTTTAATGTAAAGAAGCTTGAAACTGATAACTGTGATAATAAATACTACACCTGTAAAGGTTAGAAAGTCCAAATTCATTCAKTTACTCAGCAAAGTGTACTCCTTGGTTATATTTTGTAAAACACATATAACACAGTAGGCAATCTATTGTTTTTGGAGGGAGGGGGGTGTTAATCAAAACTTTTAAACATTACCAAAACAGGCATTTTACCTGAGTTTTATCTTTCTCAGGCAAATATGAA
>NW_013952447.1:395323-402579 GCF_001266775.1 Austrofundulus limnaeus
TGCCTCAGACCTAACATAGTCTGGATCTTATCATGAAAAGACAACAGGCCTGATGATTACGAAGATGAGTTTAGGATCTTATCTACACCTCCATTCAGAAAACCAGAGTCTGAAACTGTCTGCTATGAGCCCTCTTTGCCTCAGAGTTGTGAATCATTCTGAGATATGTCCCAAAACATTCCCACATGACACCAGGTGAGGTCCAAGGGAATAAGTAAAGATATTTTGTTTTAATTTTTATGARCAGGAGGGGGAAGAAAAAGCTGATGTATTTAATGATAGTAAATGCTAAACAAACTGCACAAAAGAGAGTGAGAAAAACAATAACTTACCTGCTTTTTTCTTCTCAGGGACAGCAGAAGTGCTCTGAAAAAAAAAAACAAGATGTAAATATTATTAGTATATTTTTATTCACTTTACAGTAATGAATTTTGTTTATTTTAAACAATGTTCAAGCATTGCACAGTAAAACCCAGCAATAGGTTAAAATGATTAATAATTTTGGTGAAAAGCTACATTTTTGTAATTCCACTAATGAATCAAACTGGTTATCACAACAAAATGTGACAAAATTATTATTGTCAATAAAGGCTATAGAAGACTGTTGGAAGTAAATGAGTCAAACAAATAAAGTGATGTAAAAAGAACTTAAAAAAAGAGACTTCAAAACTCCAAAAAYAGGTTCACATATTTTCCTAATGTGCGGACCGTTTAAATAAATGCTGAACTCACCACAAAGGTCTGAACAAATATTATATCATTAAAAGTCTGAGCACACAGCACACTTTCTATTGAGTCAGTGTTGTTTTAAGTCTAACCTGGGGCAGCCTGGAGAGAAATTACTGATAAAATCACAAAGCGTTTTACGACCGTTGGAGAGTCTCATTGTAACGTGCACAAAATATGTCCTTCTTTGGAATTGTTTGGGGTTTTGGGAAACACCACAGCATCATCAGAGGGTGTGCAGTAAAAAACAGGCCAGTTGTTTGGGATTTCAGTAGTAAAGCGTGTGTGTTTGAGCATGTTTGTGCACATGCGTGTGTGTGTGTCAGATGGAATGCAAAGGTCATTCTTGTCACTGACATTTGACCCCAGGGTCGCCCACAGCCTGACCTGTTTTAATCCACACTCTGTGATTACATTTTTTTTATATAATACACTTGCATAACCCCCTCCCCCTCCAAAAAAAAAAAAACCTATAAAAAAACAAACAAAAAAACCACTCATAACGTTATGAACAATTGTTAAAAAAATTAAAAACTTGTGGATTTTTTTCTTTTTGCTGCCTTTCTTGCCAAGAGACTGACTGAAGTTTGTTTTATACTTCGAGTAACACATCTTGTGCCCCCTGCTGAGTGACAAAAAAATCTGCTGTATTTTTCCCGACTGAGTGTAAACGGGCTGAAGAAGCTGCGGGCCATAAATTATCATAACTCCTCCCTCTGCCCTCTCACAGCTCATATATGGTAAGTAGGAAAACAACAATAATGACGGCTGAATATTGTGGGGTTTTTTCACTGAACAATCAGTGTTGTGTTGGGGGAAGAGTATGCCGAGAAAAACTTTTTTCTTTTGTTAATGGGGGTGATAGAATAAAGATGTGAACATCAGCTGCATGCTCACATTCAATAGGATTAAACCAGCTGTTCTTCTAGCTCTTTTAACAACAGGCTTCAGACAAAAATATCATTTTAATCAAAATAACAAGAGCAGCTCTGAGATAGTGCTGCTGGACCGCCGCTTGCTCCTCATAAATAAACACACCCACAAAGTTCTAACCAATCACACGCTCCGAGCCGCAAGGTCAGCGTCAAAGAGTTCTGACTGGGGTCAATGTACACGACGGCTATCACCGGAGAATAGCAGCGAGAGAGCAGATGGAAGTTACACAATTTTTTGTCACCCAGCAGAGGGAACAAGACATGTGACTCAAAGTATAAACCAGTCTTGACACCACTCACATATTTCTGTGGTAGATATAAAGTTATGACAAGCAGCCATTTGGCATGCGACACAAACAGCTAAAAAATAATGGAAAACATCACGCCTGCCTTTGTGCAACTGTAAGAAAAGTCACCTAAAGCAGCAAATCAAAACCGTCAAACATAAAATGACACATATGTCTTAGGCTCATAGAGTTTTTGGTGTTGAAAAAAAATCTGAGATTTAAACTGGTGGCTTATTGGTGTAAAACGATAAAACTAACCAATGTTTTCCAAGATATTTTTCACTGGAATTTAGGAATCATATCTTCAAATATTCAAACATTCCAATATAGTTCTGCTTTGTTTTTGCTCGTAATTATGAAAGGGATTCAGTTTTATTTATTTATTTATTTTTGGTGCCTGAAAACTTTATTGATAACTAACATTTCTGAAAAGTCTTTGGTAAGCAGCAGCATTTTTGTAGCACCTTTTCTTGATGTCTGCGTATGTTCTGTGCAGCGTGAGGCTGACCAGGCCAAGTCAAGTGTTCACTGGGGACATGTTGGCTTCAGAGCAGTGTCAGCTGCCTCATTTACTGCACACTAATTTAATGGAAGTGGGTTGTTTTGGGGCACAGGGGGATATGGTATGTGTTTGCCTCGCACATGTGTGAAGAGGCCTGCAAGCTTGGATAATCATCCACCATATGGTTATTATTTTCTGTACTGAAGCTGGCAGTTTTGTGAAGTAAATTTTCCCACAAATTGTTTTGTCATGGTACRGTTACTTTAACAATCTTATCTTTAGATCAGAAAAATACTTTTCWCTTCAATTTTTAACATTAAGTGCACATTAACTCTTCAAAACTTTTAAGAATTTGCAATATTGTTTTGAAGGTTATGTTGTTAAATATAGGAGTTTATGTCTTGACCATATTTAGTTGGAGCTATATGTAAATTTGGGATATTTTATGGACAAAAATACCACTATTCACTACCTTAGACTTKAAGACCATCATTTTGTTTTTTCATWATGGATAATGATGTGTGGTTGTACMGCGATGCCAGTGGCATGGGGCTATCGAAAAAAGCCAAGCAGTCCACCAAGCCCGTCCCAGCGCCTCTCATCCCCACCCCACCTCTGCAGCTGAAGTATGTGTGTGCATGTGTGGCCACCCATGGTCTGTGCTGGACAGGGATTAAAGGGCTTAAGCTAACCCAAACTTTTTTTTCTCCACCACTTAGTGCAAATGTCTAGATTGGTGCAAATGACTTCTGATCAGGAAAACCAGCATCTCCAGAACTGGATGTGTGATAGAGGCAAGAGAGTGAACCCTGCAAGGGTACGTGTACCTGAACCAGAAAACCTTGGAGGTGTTATCTGACGGTCATTTCTGTTTTTCTTTTCTTTTCTTTTTTGACCATTTTGAATGTGCTCTTTCTGTGTCCATTTACAAAGGAATTTTCTTCTCCATGCTCCATCAGCACGACTGCATATGTGCGGGGCAAACGTGGGAAACAATTTAAATTTCAGCCATCACCACGAGTAAAAGTTTAACCTTTTCCCACCTCACCTTGATACCAACTCCTAACACCCTCTACTCCCCCACCACCTACATTTTAATAGTCTCCACATGTCACACTTATTACATGTTAAAAGGAAAAGATGCAATGACACCATGGCTTAGTTTGATGATGTACTGGAACATTTCTTGAGGAGAAGGAATATTAGTTTCCAGATGTTGAACTTAACAGCAATTTGAAAAGAAAACAATTACTAAGAGTATTTTTTAAAGCTTAAAACATTTTACTTCTGTTACACCAATATGAAATCCATAGAAAAAAACACTTTCAGTTTTGTTAATACACACAGTGGGCTCGCTCAAACACTTAAAACTCTCCATCCAGACCATGACTCAATCACTGGACTGATTATTTCTAACTCAAGCTACAAGAAGACCACCGGTCCCTGCAACAACAAAACCAAAACTTGAACATTCATTTATTTATTCTCTGCACTTCTGACAAGCTTGGCTGAATGAACAAATTTACAGGTAAATTAACCAAAAGTAAAGTATGTCACCTGTTCCTGCTCACCGGGCCTGGACTGGTGGCTTAAGAGCTAGACTTAAAAAGGATAATCTTGCAAAAACAATGCTGGCTTGTGGTTTAGCTGCTGACATTTTGGGGAGAAAGCACAGAAGAACGGATTAGACTGTCCTCTGTCAAAAAGCTGAGTGATTCTAAGTTAGTTGTAGATGTACAACCAAGAATTACTTTTTAAAGAAGTCCCTAAAATCTGCCCAGGGAACCATGAGATGCTTTGCTAATAGACAGGCACAATTGATTCCAACAGGAAATGGTAAAAGTTTAAAAGCAGATCCTATACGATCATAGCCTGGTAAAAACCAGCCCCTTGTTCTTCGCTTTGATTCATACAGTGGGTCCGGACTTTGGCTATTGAAAAATGACTGCTTGCTTGAGGAGTATAATTTTAAAAGAGTTAGATTGATTTTACCCAATTCCTAATGTTTGGCCGTGATATAGTCCACCAGCTCAGCCGTAAGCTAACCGGAAATTGTGTGCGCTGTAAACAACCACCCCCTACGGAGAAGAGAGAAGTTCCAAGCCAAATGAGATGACTGTAAAAGGGCCCTGCAGGCTTTGTGAGACAAATTTAATTTAATTTGGAAGCCTTGTCAACATAGACCGAATGACTTTATTCACTTTCTCCACTGTCATTGCTAAACTACAGTACAGAAAATTATGATGTCGTTGTTCACAATTCCTCCTTCTGTTCGCTGATTGTCCCAGTTTAAATTCTACCAGAGAAATCCAAGTCAATGGGAGAAACCTCTGACGGAGCAGAGAAGGTGGATTAGAATCAAGCAGAACTGAGTAGGAAGGCAGGCTAACTCGATCAGTTAGACCTCTGAGTATGTGTTGAGGAATGATGCTCAGCTACTACCACACCAAGTTTGTGTTCAGTATTTCTACAGCCATTTTTCTGTTTGCTAAGCATGCTTGGTCATGACATCCACTTTGAATGGGGTTGACTATTTAAGTTAATCAGTTGTAGAGAGAGAGATTTATTAAAATCTGTTAAATGAGTCATGAAATATTTTGCTACTTGCACACATACAAACACAAACCTACACACACAGACGTATAAAAAATGTGAATGCAAACAATCTAAAACAAAAGTGCAAACAAATGCTCCAACTAAAAGTTACACTTGAAACTTTCATACCACACACCAGAATCAGGTCAGCTTTAATTGCACCTGGTTTATAGAGCATTCCTGTGCACTCGTGTTTGTGTTTTTGAGAGTATTCAGCTTGTTGTTGTGTTCTCTGATTTATTGCACTTCATTATCAGCGGGCTGCAGGGGTGTTTCCAGATGCTTGCATTTTCCAGGCATCCCTAAGATTTACAGTCAACAAGTACCATCATCCTGCAACTATTTCTGTACCGTTTCCATTCTCCTTCATGTAAGAGATGCAACCTCTCTTTGCTCTTAACACCAGGGGTGTTCATAAAAGCGTCATTATATTTTATTAAAAAAAGATTATGACTCCTCTTTTAAATATTTTTTATAGAAAACCACTCATTTATTATCTCCGTATAATGATAATTGCACTTGTGGTTACGTTGATGTGATTTAGGCTCCATTCCATGAGAACAGGGATAATGACAGTTAATAAGCGCAGGGTGAACCTACAGCAATGCGTTCTCCTTGACTCTTATTAAGATGCTCAAACAGAGAGCTCATTCTGTGAAACAGTTGGGAAAATCATGGCTCAAATCCAGATTTTTAGACAATAAAGCAGAAAGTTCCAAATGCAGTCAGGCTGAAACATGTGGACTGTGTGGGGCATGTTTTAGTTGTGTGTACTGCTGTCTTTCAGATTTCATGTCTGCTAAWACTCAGCCAACAATAAACAGAAGAAACCTACCGGTACATATTCTGTATATATTCATTTCATCTGATGGAGTGTTTCTATACAACAACATGGTGTTGAATTGACAGGAAAACCAAGATTTCCTTGTGGGAGTTGAGGAAAAGTTAATTTTCCACATCCTGCTCCAAACGTAAGCCCTTTCTTTTTTCCCCCCATGATCCTCTTATATTGTAAGCCTCAGTGGGCCTGTGTTTGTCTGCTTGTTACAGCTGTGCTGAGCAGAGGGAGCGACCTTGGGGACAATGACACAACACAAAGCAGCCAGCGTGGCCATGACCAGAGCCCCTGCTGGCAGCTCTCATCAGACTGAATGGTGGTTGGTTTCATAGCTCGCTGACTCATTTTGGCAGCCTTTAAGTCAACTATGTGGGTGGAATGAAGGCAAACATGATTCTGCCTGTCGCTCTTTGTGTTGACTGTTGACTGAGAGCAGGAACGAGGGAGCAAATTAGAAGATAAACAACAAAAGGGACACTGAAAGTAGCTGGAAGTCCTTGGCTGTTTATCTGGCTGGGACACTGAGAAGGTGTGGTTTGGAGGGAGGATGTTTGAGGACTWTGAGGCTGCCAAAGCGGAACACAGAGGAAGGACAGAGCAGAGATCCGCAAGTGACCTTAGCACGCAAACCACAGCACTTCTATTGTCCACCAGAGGACAGACAGATAAAGAACTATGTTCATGCACGACCTACGGACAGGAAATAAAACGTTTTCTTCACTGTGTGAATAAAAATATCTCTTAAATCAACCATTCATCTAAAAAAAAAGCTAAAAATGGAAAAATAAAAGACCAACAGTTACGGGAACTTGACAAGCCAAAGACCTGGCAGTGAAACCATCCCAGAGCCAACTTGCATTTGGTTTGTTTCTATGGAGATCAAATACAGATCATAACACAGGGTCAGAGGTTGCCCTGTTGAGGAATGTTTAAAAAAAAGGCAGAGAGGGTGAAG
The DNA here is from genome assembly GCF_001266775.1 of Austrofundulus limnaeus. Classification (NCBI taxonomy): domain Eukaryota; kingdom Metazoa; phylum Chordata; class Actinopteri; order Cyprinodontiformes; family Rivulidae; genus Austrofundulus; species Austrofundulus limnaeus. Next base: position 402,162 of record NW_013952447.1, read on the forward strand.
GTTGGTACAGAACAGCCCCTTTCCCTGTCAACACATGCGTGGCATGTAAAACACCCCCATGCTAAATTTAACACGCAGCTATGTTCCCTATTCAGCAACTTCTTAAGTCCTTCAGAGGACTTTGGCTCAGCCTTGCTGGTGTGAACGTTCAGTGCCGAAGGCGGCTGACATGTTGTTTCCGACTGTAGCGTTCAGAGGAAGGTGGTCAGGGGTCATGAAGCCTCCGCCCACCTCGGATGCTTGGCACATCCTGAACATTACTCTAAAAATGACAGATTCATAGCCAATGTATTTTGTAGAAACGAAAACACAATGATTGCCCACCACCAAAAGGTGGGTGGTAATGTTCTCCCCCTCCCCCTCCTTGCTGTTTGTTTTTGTTTTTTTTTTTTTTTTTTTGGATTAAAAAAAAGACTTC
>NW_013952447.1:402604-405001 GCF_001266775.1 Austrofundulus limnaeus
CCCCATTTGTGTGTGTTTGTTTGTCTATTATAATATCTAATATCTAATATAAATGGGTGTACATCCATAATGGAATCATTTTTGGAGTCAACCCGATTAAATATGGCTTTGACAGCCATCTGCTAAAAAGCTATGTACTTTTTAGTACCTGAGACTTCATCTAAATATACGGTGTGAAAGGCAGAGGGTAATGCTGTATACACTTCCACAAGAAATGCTCTTTAACTTTTAACAAGTTTAAAAACATGAAGATAAATTGTGCATTTAATGAATTTAAACAAGAGAGGAATGCAGTCTAAAATGAGATACACTTTAAATTCAACGAAGCTACGTTGCCTATAAAATAAAACCCCACCTGTTGCAACACAGCAAGTGAGAAAAACAAAAGCAAGAGACACCTGCTACAGTGCACACATATGTAGGCCAACAATAAAAAATAAAAAACCTTGGGTGAATAATAGTCATTCCAGCGCAACAAAAAAAGAGCACCTGCTGCACAACATCTGGTCAAAGCTAGATGCCACAATAACAACCACCTGCTGATGGCTAACAATAGCCAGTGGATAAACTATTGATATGAACTCAGCGCCTTTTCCACAACAGTAGGTGAAGCTGATGCTTATTTCAAATGTTTGGCTGCTAATCACAAACCAGCATTACTTCACACTTTCATGGTTACTTAAAAGGCAGAAAAGATTTATCCCAGCGTTTCCCAACCCTAGTCCTGAAGGCACACTACCCTGCATGTTTTAGAAGTTTCCCTGCTTTAACACACCTGATTCAGATGATTGCAGTTCAACAAAAGCCTGTTAATCAGTTATCAATTGAAATCAGCTGCGTTGAAGCAGGGAATCATCTAAAACATGATTTAAAACCAATCTCTTCTCTTTGGCTTTTGGCACCATCTGAAATGTTGACTTTTAGTTTGTTTTGAGATTATTCTAATTAGTTTTAATGGGTTTTATGTGTTTAATTTATTATATACTTTCAACTTTGGATTTGGCTTTTATTATGAACCGTGACTGTTGTGTGTTTTATTGACTGTGACTGTACAACACTTTGGTCCTAAGGCTGTTTAAGTGCTTTATACAGTAAATAAAGTTCGTATGGCATGGCATGGCATGGCATGGCATGGTATGGTATGGTATGGTATGGTACGGTATGCTATGCTGGGCAGTGTGCCTTGAGGACCAGGGTTGAAAAACGCTGCTTTATCCAATCACAGTGGTGCACAAAACTCCTCATTTTAATCCTAATCCAACACAACATTTAGGAATAAGATTTTAGATTTGATACATACAAGGGTAATTAAACACAGACCAATGCTACTCTTCTCCAGCTCCTCACTAAATGTGAGGTTAAAAGATGACATTTATTCCAATAAATTTTTGCTCAGACATTGTTCAGTGTAGTTAAATGTTTTTTTTTTAATTTTACTAGAAATAAATTGTTTTGTGGTTGTTTCACAGTAGTTACATTCTAAAAGAAAAAAATCTCTGACAAACACACACTATTTCACTGCATATATTTTGACTTGATTGTGTAGGGAAAGCACAGGTGTACAGTAACAAACAGGGCTGCATTCCACTCAGCACAGAACAACCAGTTTTGCACAGCTGCAGAAGTGGAATGCAACCTTCGTTAACACACCTGTGCTTTCCCTTCCCAATTCCAAACACCTGCCATGAATTAAGCCCCTGGTGGCAACTGTATGACCAAAACTCTGGCCAAACTGTCCGCTGCAGCTTCACTGATCTGTCTGTCTGCAAAAAGCAGCTGCTCTCATCGTCTCTGGGGACACGAAGGTTCATGGTTCAAATTCTCCAGTGGTGAAGTACCGCTTCTAACAAGGTAGTAATTTATGGAATGTTTTTAATGGCTCATTAGGGTCAATAAATTACTTCAAGTTTATTTGTTTTGACTACAATTATTTAACTATATTTAGTACTGTGTAAATACACTTCAGAAGGAAAATGTTACATTTTATAAAATAAAACAACACAAACGCTGGTTAGGTGGTTATGCTTGGAAAAAAAGGTCGAGGTCAGAGACAGAATAGGAGACATTTTTGGAAACCACAAGGGCAAAAACATTTGTCTGTCAAAGAGTAGAGGACAGAAGCAATACACCTGTAATAACACTAAAAAACACACTACATGACTTTCATACTAAGGATCTATCCACTTTTGTTTCTTGGTCAAGGTTTAGGACCAAGGTGTGAATTGAGTTTAAGTTAGTTTTATGGTCAGGTAAGTACCTGGGAGGTTAATTTTGGGCTAAATGGTCAGGGTTGGGCTATAAAATTTCCAAAAAAATGAATGTATGTCAATGCACAATCCCCACGGGATATACAAACCAGACCTGTGTGTGTGTGTGTGTGTGTGTGTGTGTGTGTGT
>NW_013952447.1:405011-417782 GCF_001266775.1 Austrofundulus limnaeus
GGGGGGTGCAAAATCAACTTTTTTCAGCTTTACAAGCATATAAAATCCCTAGAATTTATTGAAAGAGTGCAGAACACCAACCACCTTTTATGTCAGAGTTTTAGATCATTTTATGTTGAGAAGTAACAGAGTTGYAGTCATTTTGGTCAAACCTTAAAAATAACATTATGCACAATCTCATGTTGTTGTGATTATAGTATCTGTTGTGAACGACTCTCAGTTAACACCATATCAAATTTTACCTCAATATCTGTAAACTTGACCAAATTATTATCATTTGTTGTGTTTTTTAAAGTCATTTGACTACTAGGCCTACTTGACTCCAGAAGTTAATTAGTAGGAGATGTACATCCTTCAGCTTTTGGTTGTGAGCAATAAATGTGATAAGGGTGCAGAATGAGAAKAATGAGTTTTTTTTTCTAATTGCGAAATTAAATGATCTGCACATATAAAACATATACAGCCACACTGCCTGGCCCCCCAAAAAAAAAAAAAAAGTCACCACCTCAATTTAACTAAGTGCTATGATGTGGGGTTGCTGCAGTTGGTCAGGTCTAGGTTCAGCAATAGTTTGTGCTCAAAAAATGAGGTCAGCTGAATGACCAGGTTATTCCATCAATGGATCTCTTCTTCCCTGATGGAGCTGGCATTCCAAGATGTCAATGCCAGGAAATAAATCTTGTGGCATTGCAGAAGCTAATCAAAACAACGCTGCAGCGAATGCTTGCTGGAATCAAAACAAAAGGCAGTCCAACGAAATATTAGAGTGTGACCGTTTTATTTTTGGTGGCGATGTTTTTTCTTATTTTAATTTTTTGGGGGGTCAGGCAGTGTAGTAAAGCCCTGGCTTTTCTCTGACTCAGCACATAACAGTGTTTTCATGACTAGAAAATGATAGTAATCATTCTGCTCTTGTATATTTCCATAAATTATAGATTATGCATTTCATACTCAACGTACATTCTTATAAAACACAACAGCAGAGCAGCTGAAGTTCCAAACACAGTCCCTCTCCTCTCATATCTTCTTTGTGTTTACACCATTTAGACAATTTGTTTTATCTTGTTTAAAAGATGAATTATGTGTCACAAGATTTAGATGTGAAATGACTCCACAACTCTTAGTTGATAAGAATTCCCCTCACAAAGTCATCAGCTGTGAGCCTCGACTGTAAAAAGTCTCCTGTTGGGCGCAGTGAAAGCACTGTTTACCAAAGCTTAGCCAGATTCCTCGGGTGACAGATGGAATGAGTGTTTTGGAAACATCTGGCCACAGACTGGTAACACTGCACATCATATAACCTGTTGATCTGTGCCTTTTACACTAACCAAACCAATTCCTCTCTGGAGTCATTTGTTCCAGTAAAACGCAGCGGTATGTGAAACTACAAAAGATAAGACAGGAATGTTACTAGAGTCCAGGAATTCTGATGGATAAATGTTACTTTGCTTTGTTGCATTAAGACAAGTGACAAAAACATTCTTTTTGACGCCATCCTTCTGTGCATCAGTGTGTGTAAACTATGAACTATTTAAAATCTTGTTTCTAACTGCTTGAGTTTGAGGCTGACAAATCATAAAATGAGCAAGCAACGGGCTTAAAGAGACATCTCTCTTGAAGCGTGTCCCTCCCTTGCTTCCCCCTGTCTTGGCTTTTCACCTTCCAGACTCCCCTTCTGACCCTTTTTGTTGGGGTGATGGGGACTAGATCCTTGCAAGCAGCTAATTATAGAGTCTTATCCTCTGCTTGACTAAATCCTTATAGAGCTGAAGGACATTCCTGTTRGGAAACTTCCCTTTTTGTTTGTGTGTTTGCCATCTGTGTTCCTTTGTTTTATTKGAGTTGAAACTCCATGATAAACAATAAACAAGTGCATGAGTTGCTTTTTATTGAACTAAATACGCCAATATTTCAGTCAAAATGTATCTGTGTKGTACTTTTCATGAAGTTAGCGCAGCACTTCTACCACATCTTCCCAGTCTGACAAAAACACATAAACAAAGAAAAAATAYGGTTCTCAACAAGATATCCACATCCATTTAGACTAGTTGGGAAAGAACTTGTGCCATTTCTGAGTTAGAATCTCTCCAGTTGTTCAAATGTTGCTCTTATAAAGTTGCAGAAACAGAGAGAAGGCAGAGCCACAGCTCAARCTTGACTATATAACTGCTGAAAACCCTTATTTTAATATTGTAGACACAACAGTTTTTTTTCCAAAATTTTATTTTTGAGTCATAAAGGTGCTAAAAAAACACTTGCACTTTCGAAACATAGCCACAAAGTGGGAAAAAACGTCTGAAGCCCTGTGAGGATGTGAAGTATAAAGTGCAATGATGCTGCTAGACTTACCYCACTTTTAGGCTTTGCTCCGAGGGATGGTGCAGAAACTGAAGAAAAAACAGCTGTAACATGTGCTTGTGGGAGAGGCTGTGAAGCTGYTGGCATAGATCCTTGAGCGTTCTCCTGTACAGATACATTACAAACGTGTTAAACCCTGCATTCCTTCATTCTTTCAGTATTTTGCAAAAGATGATTTAGAACAGATCTATTCAGAAGATGAATGGGAATGATAAAAATCTCTCCCACTGCTGTTCAGATCCAGAGAAGTCGAATTCACCCACATTAACTAGCTTTGCTGCCAAATTTCAGTGGGACTTTATGGAGGTGTGGATAATGGCAATTCTTGCTGTATTTATTTTTCTTTTAATAATTATATATGCTGTTCTCCTATTTTATTGTCTAGTCTGTTTATATTTTAGCAGATTAAACCAGGTGCACACAGATTAGGAAAACACTGCAGGTTTTGTGATCCCCTCAGTCAACCYGAGAAGGACTTGGCAGACCTCTGTAGACTGGTTCAGAAAACAACCTTTATTTAATTCAGATGATAATTACTTAGAATACATCAAGTCACATTAATAGCAGATGTATATTTGAGCTAAAGAGTTGTCTGAAACACAGGAGCATCTCAGTCAAATTTAGTGCAGTAACATGTTTGTGTGTGTACCAGATGATAGAGGTTGGGGGTGTTTTGCACAGAGGAACTGAGCGCATTCTCGATTTCCTGGTCCAGTTGGTCCAGCTTCATCAGCAGCAGCACCATGGAGTCCAAACGAGCATGTTCACGCTGAGTAAACAGATGAATCCATAAAGAAGGGTATCATCATCTCATGAGAGTCTTAACATTACATTTGAAGCCCTAAAGATCCTCACAGTCTACACAAGGAAACTATTTTCCATGATGATTCCACATCAGTAAACAGAAGAGGAAGAGAACAGAACTAAACTACTGACTCTTTTATGTCATCTCCTCCATCACTTTAAAGACATCAACAATTCCCATACTTTAGCTTTTATAACAAGTCTCACACTGACCTCAAGTGGTTTAATTTCAGTAAGACAAGTTGAGTTAAACTCTGCCATCTGACATTGTAAAGCCTATTCTGATTCAGACAACACAGGTCATCATCAAAAAGGCTTGTACTGCATAAACAGTCCAAAATTTGTAAAATAATTTTTTTCTTATTTCCACTTCCTTTCAGCCATGTTTTAAATCATAATAATGAGAGTGGCTCCTTTTGTGAGCATCCCTCCAGAGGGCAACTTCATGGCTGGCCTGTTAGTCCTTACACTGCTGGCAGATCCTGCTAAGTATTTTATGAGGCAAAACTCATGGCATACAGATTGTAAACTGAACATTCATTCTAAAACACGTGGATTTGTGGCAGTAGGGCTGGTTCTTGTGTTCTGTGTCTGTTCCAAAGCCTTTAAATCCAACCTCACTGGACAATGCAGGATTAAAAATTATACAGTACATTTTATTGCAAATGTTTTTGAAGTGGTCACTGTGACTCAGTCTTATGACATCAGCAGGGTGTGTGAGTGTGTGTGGATGACAACATTAGCTGGAAATTCAAACGTGTGTTGTTCTAATAAACGACACTTTTATGGATCCTGGAATGATTCAGCAACGGGCGAACGCCTCAGCCATTTACTTAGCTATAACTGTGCCATATGACTTGAGCTGGTGTTCATTTTCCAGTTAGTGCCCAATCAGCCTTTCAAAATCAGATTGTGTTGGATTTGCTGAGGGAGCATGTAGACATCGAGGGACCAAGCTCATGCTAAAAATTTAACCAGCATTCTTAGCTGGAGTCTTTGCACATTGCTACATTTTGTGTCCTTGGCAAAACATCACAATGAAACATTGTACTGTTGTAAAACAATGACWTCTTTACGAGGCCTTGGTGAATGAACAAAAGCATCTGTCTCAGGATGGCAATAACAACCACAAAACAGCTGTGTAAAAAAATACAAGTTTTAGTTGCATCAGAGATGCAAAGTATTTTAGGGATCCATGTTAGTGGTTTAGTGTTTACAGTGTCTTTCTTGTTTTTGAGGTTTCTACAATCCTCCCAGCAAACAGTTAATAAATACAAGCAGAAAGGCTAAGCAAGAGAAAGCACTCAGGGGGATGTTGCCAAGTCATCTGGTGCCAGATAAATGATTGTTAAGCCATTTTAGCCATGGGGTTAGGATAAGGCCTTGTTGCTAAAACAAATAAACACAGTAACAAAAACCAATATCAGTTTAATCTCAAAGCTATTATGCTGACCAGATGGCCTTTTTTTTTACAAACTCAGTCTTGAAGCAGTATCATGGACGACGGGGGACATAATCATTAGTTAACACAATATAAAGCCAGAGATCTTCCAAGATTGCTGCTGCTGCTGTCATCTGACAGATAATTTTGATAAAAAATAGCTCCATAATTGTCTTTGCGACATTCAAAGGCTTCTTATTGCTTTCTCTTATCTAAATGATGAATATTATATGCCCTGGGTTTAATGAGATTTGCCTGACTGCATCTTTTTTCTTTCCGTTTTGCCATTTTTAAGCATCTCTTTGTATACATTTATGCAAACCATGCTGAAAACTTACTTTGGTACCAAGGAGGGGTAAATATTATCAGATTCATTTTTTTTTTGCATTTCCCACTTTGATGTTTACTATGTATGTATTAATTTCCACACAACAGATTTTGTGCATATCTGAGATCATACTGAATGGCTATCTGGGATTGAAGTTTGATTTCCTCACACTAGAATGTGACCTTCTCATTCTGAAGTTGAACATAAACTTGTATTCTCATTCAGTTCAAACAAATATTATGAAAATAAGAGTAAAGCATTGTACACAATGAGCTTGCTTCACTAGAAGTGTGCAAAAATCTTAACATACAACCTTTGCCTTCTGTATGTCTTCTACTCTGCAGGTTAATTAATCTTCCAACATCCTCCACTATTAGAGTCCACATGCCCTTATAGGACCTTGTTTTGCAATGTGCAGTTGAGGAAGAGTAAAACATTTCACAGATCCCCCCACTTACAAATCTGTAAGCATGTGAAAGTGAAGTCAGTGTCTCCAAGATGCTTGCCAGAGAATGGGACAAATAAATTGGAGCAAAGGCATTTATCCTCTGGAAGGACTTGATCGTTTTGACAAAATATGAGGAGCTGAAACGTTACAATCACAGTTACTGAACCACAATTAATGTTTTTTTTTCATATCTTAAACCATTACATCTTTTTTTACATTTAATCTTACCTTTCTTGTTCGCACTTTGACCACATCATCTTCTTTTGGAACTCCAGACTCACTGGTTCCACTGCAGCCCGAACAGGACAGTTGTGYGTCGCTGTAAGCAGTCGAGGATTTGGTCTCTGACACCTCCTCCATTGCAGAAACTTTGGCCTCTGTCCTGTGGTGTTCCCTGTGACCATCTGCCACCTCTGAGGCAGGTGACTCACTGAAGTAACCAGAGGTTTGGTTGTCATGGAGCCCCTCATTGACCTCTTCAGAGTACAGCAGCAGGTTCTCTGTGCATAGCTCAGTAGCTTCATGTTTATCATTCATCTGGATAGARTGAACTGGGTATTGCATAACACCATTGGTACATTTTAGTGATTTCAGCAAAGTGTTGTCTCCAGGTTCATCGATGCTGTTCTCTGGKATGGTCTCTAGTTTTGAACAACTATTTTCCGTAGGATAACATAAAGGTGGATCTTCACAAACAGTCAGCTCTTTCAGCTGCTCAATATTTTCTGCTGACTTACTCAAACATGTCTTCATTTGATCTGCACACTGGATAGTGTTTGTCTGAGAGTGATCTTCTGAATGTCCAGCACTCAGTGGTTTGAGTGATACAGTTTGGTTCGATGTCAAAGAGCTGCGCTGCTTTTTGACTCCAGGATCCAACGTGTTAGCAGCCCCCTGCTCAACACATGTTTCCCCATCACTGCTCTCTCCTTGTGCACTTTCCTCTCCATGAGGCCAGTTCCCTGCTGTCATTTCAACATTACACTGCTCCAGCAACGTCTGGCTAAATATTTCACAATCATTACCCTGATCCAACACCACAGCACAGTAATCCTGCTCTCCTTGAACATTTCTTGAGCAATGATTGCATCCAGCAGTTTCAGTTAGAGTTTCTAAATCATTCTGTCCATCCAGCTTGCAAGCAAAACTCTGGCCTGTAGTGCTCATGCATCCAGGTATTTCTCCATCTAATAAAGCAGTCACTACTGGTTCCATAGGTATGCCAGAAAGTGGCTTTGCATGGTTACGCTCCATCTTGTTTTCCAAATCTTGCTGCACAGAAACAGGTGCTTTTGTACCAGCTTGGTCCAAGATAAAAATAAATCCTTGAGCAACATCTGAGCAGTGGGTTGGAGGTTCCACTGCAGAGGAATGGTTCAGTGCGGCCTCAGAGATTCGAGGAGATCTGCTGTAACTCTCTGTGTGGCTCTCCTTTGTCTCCTGATAGTTTGGAATGTCGCCAGGCTGCTCACCAGCAGATTCACACAATGAAGCCTCCTTGTTTGAAGAGATAGAGATGTATTGTCGCTCTTCATCAGAGATTTGTGGACTTTTAAAGACAACTTCGTCATCGCAGATGGGACCCTGGCTAATCTCTGAGTCAATGTCATTTTCATAATGAAGAGTCTTCTCAACCTGATCATTGGGATCTGTTGTACAAGAAATATTATCACTAGAAATCCTACTGTTTGGCTGACAGCATAGGACTACAGAAATGGTTGGAAGATGCTCAGGGCCATAACTAGAATCCYGCAAATCCAATGACAGTTTTCCATTGTTTTTATTTAGCATCAGATGTTCTGATTCAATGACATCATCAACAAGAGAAGCTGCATCAAAAGGTACCAGACCTACATCTTCTTTAGACAGTGGGCACCCCTCTGGCATTGAGGCRCACCGGGTCCGTCTGCCTTGTTTCAAAGCCCCTGAGCCAATCCAAACCCCATCMCTGTCAACTCCATGACAGCAGACCAGATCCAGATCATCATAACTATACTTTAAACCTGATGGGTGAGTCACATGCTCTTCCCAACTTCTTTTTCTTATGGCGACCAGCATGATGGAAACCCCGTTCTATCCCATAGAGCTGCTATTTAAACCAGGCTTAATATAAAAAGCAGATCTGCTGTAACTGAGAAGGAAAATGGAAGTAAGGAACATTAAGTACTCACTTGCCCTAAGTTTACAGTAACTGAATTTGCGAAYGTCAATATGGTAAATATTGTTCCGCTTCTCACGTGAAAAGGAAGTCGTGAAGTTAAAGTTCAAGTGGGTGGCAATTACTCTGTATTCACAAGTCCCTGGGAAGTATAAACTCAGCTGGATCAGTATAAAATGTCAGGAAGCGTTGTTATGTTGATTTCACATGGGAAACCAATAAGTTTCCAAGTAATGTGTTTCTGAGTTTCACATTAAAGCCCACCATCTACATTTAGTTATGTAAAGTAAAAACAGTTGTTACGGCCTATTAAAAATCTTCCAGGGAATAAAACTAATGAGGCAAATATTCTAAAATATCAAGATATGAATTGTCACATATAATGTTACTGTGTACTTGTTTGTTTTTAACATTTTAAAACAACTAATGGTTAAAACWGTTTCATTTTAGCTGTGACAACAGTCCGAAAAACATTAAATTGAGCACTGAATTAAAGCAGATATTCTACAATTCAGTATGATTATGATTTACACAGATTGACTTTAAAATACTGTTAAGAATGAATAATTGTATTTTATGTCATTCTGTTACTGATTATCTGTACATCCAAAAGAAGCACATTTTGATTTATTCTAATCTTTTTGCTAAATTAGTTAGTTGACATGACATACTAAAAACTGTTTTACATGTAGAAGTATGTAAATGTGATCGACAAACTTTCAGTGGCGACAAAACCAATTTTCCTAAAATGTTTTGAAATCAAATAAAAAATGCATAGTGTGGAATTAGGTATGTTTCGTAAAAAGCTGAAGTTATAAAGAGTCATGCCTTTTGTTTTTAAAAACTGTTTTCATATAAACAGATGGGTTGCTCTGACATCTCGTATCTATTGGTAAAAGTTACCAAACTGTTTCAAAAACCAACAGCCAACAAATGACAGCCAAACTTACACATCAACAATTATTTCACACAAGACTTCTATTTAAGCTGTGTAAATAATCCAGTGGTGACACAGTCTGTTACTAAATAATCCGACATCTGATCATTGTGATTCTCCAGTAGATGAAKAAGTAATCCAAGAAACAAGCCACGGGTTCAGTATTTGCTTCAAGTCTAGTTATCCAGAGATGTTTCATAAGCAGTCTTCTCATTCATCAACCAGATGCAAATCGTTCCCGTTTAGAAAATCTGAATCCAAGTCTGTCCAAGTGCCTGATTACTCTGTGAGCAGTCCTTAATCTAAATGTGTGCGAGCCCCTTTCAAGACTCCCTTTAGTATCCTCGCATTCAGGCAGGCAGAAAGCCGGGAAGCCACGAAAGATCTCCAGACTTCTTCCATCTTGATCACATTAGGTATTTTGCTGACACTGAATGCCGAAGAGTCGAGGTGGTGTAAGAGGGGCTGGGTTTTCTTTTCCCTCYACTCCACCCCTTTCTCTCCTCTCTACTGTCCGTCTTCTCATCTGGTCTCCTCCCTGCTGCCTTGGAGAGGGAGAACGAATCCCTTTCATAGGAGCTCCATCCTGTGCGTTAAAACATTACAGCACTATGCACATTTATTCAGCTTCTTCAACTGTTTAAAAAAGGACCATTTATCCTCTTCTTTAAACTGTTTTYTTTTCTCTTCTCAGCCTTATCTTTTTTATTCTGCTTTAGCACCCTTTGCTCAGCGAGGCTCCCACCATTTGGTTTTGATTAGTAACAGACTGGCTGCCTCATAAGTCTTCTGGCTTTATGCCAAGAGAGATTGCTCTAATGTTTTGGCAGTTATATCCAAAGCCTGCTTTTATTTTTTTCAATTTGTCATCCTGTAACGGAACAAGCATTCTTAACCAAACACACTGACAGTGATTAAAAAAACAGCAAGGAAAGACTTGTCTGCTGATTATCTAAAGATATGTTCGTAAAACGGTCTCAAAGGCTTAATATCGCTGCCACAAAGTGTTGTTTGAATAGGGGACAACTTTACAAACGTGTTTAGCCTGATATCATTGTTTTAAATTAGTCTACAGGGTAGAAAAATATGCTGAGAACCCAAACACTGGTAATAAATTGCCAAATTTAGTAATTTCTCAGAAGTAGAACCAAAACTGCAAATACATGCAGCTGATGTCATATTTTTTAAAAGCTGTACTGATAGTATGGTTACCAAATATATATTTTCAAGGACTAAAGAAACTGTCAATTTAAAAAGGTTCATCTAAAAGGCATTTTCAAAAATTTACAACATGTCAGAACAACAGCCTTTTCAACACTCAATGGACCCATCTCAGTACTCAGCACTAGTACAAAAAGGACGGATTATAGTTTTCCCTTGTCATGTCAGCTGCGCGATACGAACAATGAGGCAAASCAGCTGAGACAATCCAAGCACAAGAGAAAACTGGAATGAAACCCCCAAACATCCTTGTCCTCCGACCTCTGGGTCATCCAGATGTGAGGTGAGGCTCTGGGTGAATCTTTTCTTAGTGTCTGCACTGGGAAAACTGTGCACTGCCACAAATGTTGGCTCTCCAGAGACACAGATGGTCCTTATGGTATTGAAGAGGAAGCATCCAAGTTCAACAGCACTCCTCTTGATGTCACATGCTTTGTAGTGTAATTTAATGAAATCCAGATTTTTTAGTTTTGTTTTTTGGTGGTGGTGGTGGTGGTGGGGGGGGCACAGTAGCTTCCATGTGGAGAAAACTTGTGATTAAGGAGCAGAAACCAACATGAATGTGGCTTTATACCCTTTTGTGGACATTATAATTTAGGAGGTTATGCCTTCCTTCGACAGTCAAACCATCRTACAAAACCACCGAGCAGCTGGTCTGTATCACTAACATTCATCAATGAAATGTTAGAAAAAAAAACATTTAGCATAAAYACTACATATGCAAGTATTTTACATGTGCTTCAGCAAGACTGTGACACAAACSCTGTCACAAAACTATAAGTAATTCACATAATGACTATGTTGATATTTAGATGTCTAACCACTGYCGAAAATATTACAAAGTTGTTCAACTTGTTAGCATGCCAATGGCTGTCATTCAGCTCATAAGTACAGGAAGAGCACATGGTCTAGACAGGGTTTTATTGGTATTATTCCTAAAAGATAATTTATTATGAGATTATAAAAATGGCATCTGGATTTTTAGGCCTTAAAATAAACACTGTCTGCTCCATATTAGTTCACCCGGGTTAGAAGTGATGATGAGAAATGAGGGCAGACTTTATCTCTTCATGATAGAAAAGGCATTTGCCTTTTGGTGGATGTGTCAATTTGAAACAAATACAGTATGTCAAMGCAATTTAAGTTTACATGGCACAGACATGCAACAAAAGAAAAAGTGATAAAAAAGACTACAGTATGGTGGGTTTGTAAGGGTTAATACAAAAAGCTCTTTAAAATATATATATTTGACAGATATGACCAACAAAGGGATGTTTTACCAACAACAAAAACAAAACTACATCAGCACAAACACCTCAAGCACTTGTTAAGCACAGTAATGGAGGGGTATTGATTTGGGCTTGTGTTGCAGCCACAGGACCTTTTTTAGGCCAACTCCAAACTTTCCTGTGAACCAACATTTTCTACAGTCACATGTGAGACCATCTGCTCAACAGCTAAAGCTTGGCTGGATATGTTTTATGAAATATGACTATGAGCCTGAGCAATTTATTAAAGAAAGTGGAAAGTAAGAGAAAAATATGAATTTTTTACTGGTTTAGTCAAAAAAACGTTTGTGCATAAACAAACCTCAATCAACTGAAACAGGGAAAGTCACTAAAAACACAAAAGTCCTCCAGAAATGTTTTAAGAAACTGAAAAAGTCCTGAGAAAATTATTATAATTTATTTGGCATACATTTGCTGATTAAATAACAAAACACAAGCATATGTACCATAAGTAACGTCACAAATCTGCACTGATTTAACGTTTCAGTACATTTGATAGCTGTTGAAAAATTACATTTGCTCAACGAGATTAAAAAAAGAAAAATCAGATGATGATAAAACATCATCCATCTGGCAGTAATTAGAGTTAATCTGGGCTGATCAAGGCACGATCAAGCCATCAGTTACATTACATTATCAGTATGAAAATCTATAGAGACAACGGGAATGTTGGCAAAAATGGTCCGACAGTCCTCATATCAATGCAAAACTCTAAGTCACAAGTCTGCAGCAGTCACATAAAAAGAGTGATTCAAGAATCGTTCTAAAATCCCCCACTGTTCAACCCGTCAAATTCTTAAGAGGAGCCCTGTGGGCTCAAAGGAAACGACCCCACATTCCTGGCTGATATAGTTTATTATTGGAAAAAATAAGCCTCGTCTAAACCAAGGGCATTGAGAACACTTAGAGTTTGCCCATGTAGGAAAATGTTAGTGTCTCTCCTATAGCTGAGTCATTTTGAGTCCTTGAACACACAAAGGCTGCTTTAAGTACATTTTGTTGCTAAATTCTAAAGCCTCCCTTAAATAACATCATTTTCCCTCTTTGTTTCTATTCCAATCTACCTGACTAGCAATTATGAGAATAAGTGAAAACAATTCGTGGCATGATTTACTCTAAAAGGAACACATAACAAAATGCCTCATCCAAAGACCTAAAAATAGCATCAACAAACCACACCAAGATTCCTTTCCTGTCACTTGCTGTGCCCTGTGGTCACCGAGCTCTTTTCAGAAGCCTGGAGTCATGTTGGTTRATAACTGTCTTTGGAGCCTGGGTGGGAACATGAACAGCTGCAATAGTCTTAGATGTAACATCCTAGAGAAGATGATGCAACTTAAGAGCATGCAGAGCTGGCTTAAATGGAAAAAAAAAAACGTCTTTAATCATCTGTTGATTTGAACATGCTTTTCTTACCCACAAGCAGTCATCGTGGGAGACACAGAGGGGGGCCTTGGCCACTGACCACGGTCCGATCATGGGTCATAGTTAGTCCATTACTGTGGGAACAGGAAGTATATGTTATTAGGAATACAGAACACAACAGGCTAAAAAAAGTGTAATCTCTAAAGGGAAGGAATCTGCAACGGAGGACGACTGAGATTATATTTTTTTCTGTAACGGTGTTTGTTTCATACACTGTTCATTCAAACTTTTGTCTTATGTGCGCTGCATATTTATGATTGGAAAGGACTTTAAAACACACCAAAAATTGATCTCTTTTAGCTTTTCTTGGATGTTAAACATGTTTCAGATACCAGCCATGTTGGTTTGCCATTTTAACACCC
>NW_013952447.1:417797-440302 GCF_001266775.1 Austrofundulus limnaeus
ATCTAAAGATTGTTCAATATTCCAGACAGCATAAAGGAACACCTGATAAACCATTTTGGTCTTTTTACAGCAATTGACAAGCAGGAATGTTAATAGAGACATTTTTCTGTTGCATAAATAAAATTAGGTAATACATTTAAGTTCTTAAGTAAATTGCATGTAATTTAAGAGTTAATAGGTCATGATCAAAATAATGATTGTGAACACTGCTTTGTGATTTTGGCTTGTCATGTGGTGTATATTTTTGCTGAAAAGGTTAGGAACACCATAATTATCCGACATTTGATGCAATGTTTAATATGGCAAAAAATATATTTGTACAAAGCAAACAAGTGTGTGCAAAAGATATTAACTCGTGTTTCAGCTCTACACTCTGCTTTAAAAGGAATTTTAAGGCAGGAAAAACAAAAAACAAACAATCTGTTCTTTCTCCTACAGATAGTGAACTGCGCTTTTGATAAAATCCCTGCTGTCTGATAAAATCCTGCATCTTAACTGAAGCATATGGGCTGTATGGACAGAGGCCTGTAGGAGTGTACCACCAGCTGGATTTTGTTTATACATTCTGACTCAAATGCAGGCCTAATAAACCTCTAAACATCTGCACCTGAGCACATTCTTATACTTTACAGGCTTTAAAGTGTGGAAAGGAATGCACACAGGCGTGCATACAAATCTGAAAGGAGAATGCACAGTTGCCAAACCACTCATTAAGAAACCTTCAGGTATTTTCTATTAACATATTTACAGATCAGAGTTATTGTGATGGAACAGAACAGAAGCATCTTTATTGCCACTGTATGGCTTGTATTCACTGAGACTGAAAGAGCCCGTTTGATGCGTCTCAAACAACTCTCGAAGATGGTACAAAAAGGCAAAAATAACTAAACTAAAACAATATTGATCACACACATTAATGGATGAAGGCATTTAAAATAAACAAATAAAATGTACCATTCACATAACTGCACTTCAAGTAACAGGAGTTCAGTGTTCTTACAGAACAACAAACAAGCTGTTCAGATTTCTCTCTAAATTCTGTCCTGAGAAATCAGATCAAACCATTAAATCCAGGTCTGAACGTCTCACTCAGACCACTTTATGTGGATAAATGGAGTCCAGTGCTCCTCCAAAGGTGGTAGTCTGAGTACAATCYGTCCTGAGCCAAGTTGTAGAACCTCTGAAGGACCACTGAACTGAGATGACCCCCACACAATCAGCAGAGGTATTACATGGGAGGAAACAATATGCTCACTTGCTGGCTGAATGATGACAGTTACAACAACCATCCGTGGAAATATTCTGAAGTTTTCTTTTGCTTTTTTGGGGGCTTAAAGTATTAATACTTATTAAAATCCTTTCTAATAAAATAGTTTTGATTGGGTTTTATTCTTCAGAATGGATTACCAGACCGCTGCGTCGTGAGTTTCTTTTTATTTTGTTTGTTATTTTCAGAGTTATATGAACCAGTCATGGTCTCTATAAGCTGTAATGTTAATCACAGAACTAAAGACTGAGCATCATTAGGCCCCTTCAGAACAGAAAAAAAGACATGGCATATTTCCTCATGTAGTATTCACCCAGTGCCTCCTCTCTGGTGTCTCTCCATAGGGTTCATCAGAGCTTCAAAGAGAATTGGACTTAACGTTAGGCGAGTGATCATATTATTGTGGCTATTTAATGTCTAACAGCTATTTTATACTCATCGTCTCCTCTGGAGGTTCAGCATGGCTAACATTTTGGATCTTGAATGAATCTGAGGAAAGACAGATTGTTTATCCTCAAGTTGCGCTCCACATGAGGAATGGCTCTGGATCTCGGACCGTAAGCAGGCCAAGACCGTGACGCACTACATCTCCTCACACAGACCTCTGCTGAACATATGCAGCGCTGTCTGGCACTGGTTCCTCCGATGGGGATCCAGGAAAACTTGTTGTCCTTGGACACTGTTGCCAAAGCAGCATCAGCAGGAAACACTTGAGACTAGGATTCAGGAGGTGAGAGGCCAGGAGCCGTTTCATCACACGATGAGCGAGATCTCTGGGCAGAAGTTTCTGTCCAAGTTGGATTTTACTTTGATTAGATTGTACTGTCACAGAACATCTGCTTTTTTACTCACACATACTCCACATTTGGAATGGTTCAAAGCGTACATTGGATCTAGATGCATTACTGTTGCTAATCTGCAATTTGAGCTGATTAAATTGACTTAACCATGTGTTTTGCTAATGTCAATTAGCTGTAGCAGCCATCTTGAGAAGGAGTTGCCTTTAAAATCAAAACAATTGTCAACAAATGCAAAAACACAAGCAAAATCATTATTGCCCTTCACCCTAAGAGGGACTATCATAAATGTAGAATAAATACACTTTTGAGCTTTACCTGACCTAATCATCTATAGTGGTTTTTGCACACCTGTTTCAAATTAGTTGTAATTATTTGCCTCAATTCTCTGTCCATACGGACTTTGAAGGAAACTGAGTCAAAATAGCCTGTTTGAAAAATAAAATAAACAAAGGATAAAGTGAGATCTAGTTTTTCTTATAATTAGGTATTAGTTCAAGTAAACAAATGTTTTTACCTGCTCATCATGACTCACCTGCTCTTTAGCTATATTGCAAAACAATTCACACAAACTTTTATTGCTTTGGTAAACTTTTGTCGGCCCATAATTTGTTTTTAGTAATACTATAGTACACGATTTTGCAAATGTAATAATTACTCACAATCATCAGTTCATCGTTTACTCCAGCAAACGGCGCCAAACTCTTCACAGCCGCAGTTTGCGTGCCACCAAAAAGCCTTTCGTTGTGCTGCATTCACTGCACCTCGTAATTTTCTGAGTCGCGCTTGTAAAAATAATGATGATAAAAAAGTAAATGGCAAATAATAAAAAAAATACGACAGCATCATAAACTTATGAGCACATTGCTATTTTTGTTTTTCGTATTCAGTATCTGTCAATGGTTTCATCGAGAGGCATTAGTGACAATTGAAATTAACTCGTAAAGCAAAAATACTTCACATAACATTAAGCACATTTAACCAGCGTCGTGGATCTGATTCAGCCTTGTTAGATTGATCTACATGGATTACTGATCATGCATCAGGACACGCTAAAAGCCAAACAAGCACGAAATTGCGTTGGAGTAGATTGTAAATGTTTTTGGTGCGTGTTTTTTTTTTCTTCTGCGCTCTTTAAGTTGTGCGGATGTTTCAGGCAGCCTCTGAAGTCACCACGCAGTTTTTGGTGGCTGGGTTCGTCTTCTTCCGCGTTTACCTGAAACTGGAAGAGAAAAAAAAGGCGGTAGCAATGAATCTGTTTACAAGCACAAAGAGTGACTAAAGTGGAAAAAAAAAAAAGAGTGGGAGGAAAAAGTTATAAGAAAACAGACAGTTGAAGTTATTGTCTTGTAGTTAACCRACAAAATGGGATGTTGTTGCTGCTGCTCAGAGGTAAGTGAGTGAAATGGTCCGAGTGGAAGTGTTTATTATGTGAATGGTTTTTAAGCATGCGGCTTTTTAAGCATTCCCACTATTCCTTTCCTGTTTGTTATTATTGAGCTCCATTCTTCTTCTTCAGCAATGTTTTCGGCTTTTAACTCGCTTTGCAGATTTTATTTATTTTA
The DNA here is from genome assembly GCF_001266775.1 of Austrofundulus limnaeus. Lineage (NCBI taxonomy): Eukaryota > Metazoa > Chordata > Actinopteri > Cyprinodontiformes > Rivulidae > Austrofundulus > Austrofundulus limnaeus. The sequence goes on from NW_013952447.1 coordinate 421,427, forward strand.
TTATGATTTTTTTGTGCGTTCAGCACATTCAGGACAAAATAAGGTGTAAACGTTTTGAGATATTTATCTTTTCCGGCCATTTTTGGGCTCATTGGAAATGAATGCAGCTGCCTTTAACATCCTTAAAACCCTTGAAAATGTTTATAATGTTCACTGCTCTGTTCACTTGTTCAGCTTTTTTGTAACAACAGAAACAGAAGCATTTACTAAAACAAACAAACAAACAAACAAACAAAAAAACAACAACAACAATGATCCTTCCATCAAAGGAGTGAGCAGAAATACACTTAGTCCACCCATTCTCATGTGACCTTATTTCCAGCACTCCTTGATCATCAAGAAGAATATTCATAATTTCATACAAAATCATGAATTCAAAAAATAAAGTTCATTCCAAAAAGTAGAGCTCGTGACAGGATATCCAATCCTGGTCCTTGAGATTCACTGTCCTGCACATTTTAAAAGGCTTCTCTTCTCCAGTGCATCTGATTTGAATATGTGAGGGATTAACACACTTCTGCAGAACTTGAAAACGTAGTCGAGTCACTGAACCAGGTGTATTGAAGCAGGTAAACAAGTAAAACAGACAGGATAGCGATAATTGGACACCCCTGCCTTAAGACCATCACACAATGTACACGTGATAATATCATTGTTTTAAACATCTTTTATATTTGGACATTGGTTAGGTTCAACATTCAGCCTGTTCCATAGCTTCACCCCACAGACAGAAGTACAGAAACATTTTCTTCTTCTAATTATCTTTCATATGTTGACATACTGTATATCTCTTAACTCATAAACTGTGTTTGTTCTCATGAATAGTTTTTGAATTTGTTCTGGCTTTTATTTATTTTTAGCRTTATGCATTGTCAAAACTGTTCGTAATTTAACTGTATTGAWAGGATTTAGCAGTTATTACTGAATAAATAGTGGGTTATTAGTATGATTCAGGCACTGAGCCTTGTCCTTAGTGGTCTACTTTATGATTAGAGACTGTGGCTATTTCTCCAAACCTCTGTGCATTAAATTAAACGTAATAAAACGAAGGAACAGTACAGAATGTGAAGTGCTTTCCCATCTAACATGTTTGGTTTTGTTCAGTATAAAAATTATTTTGGATATTTTACTTGAAACGAAATTGATGTGAGGTTTCTGTTCATCTTTTTTCTGTAAAATTAGCTTCTTTTTGCTGCTTTCTGTTTCTTATTGGGGTTTTTTCTGTTTTGTTTTCTTTTTAACTTATTTCAGCTTAATATTCTGCTAATTTTAGCTACATTTCTGCTCTGTTTCTGCTAATTTGCCAATTGATTTCCCCTTTTGTTTCCTGCTTTCAGCAAAAATCTTTTTAAATTTAACTCATATTAACAGTTTTGCTGTTAAATATTTTCAGTTCAACTTCAGCTTTCTTAATCTTTCATCAATAAGCATTCACACTGCATTTTCGCAGGAAATGCATRTTCTCTAGTTTACCATTGCAGACCGTGGGCTGCGGGGGGGCAACGTCATGACTTGGCAGCAGCTGTGTGGCAGCTCTTTGTTTCAAACAGCTCAGATGCTTGTTTGTCTGTTGGATTTGTAGCAGTGGTGAAGTTACTGCAAGGCGCTGTCAGCATAAACCAAGTCAAAGGTAACAGCTCCTGTTCTTCATGTCTCGACAGAGTAAAGGTAAAGGTGAGTGGAAACCGCTGGAGGAGCACAGCTGCACGGATATCCCATGCCTCATCATATTTATACTGTTTTGTATTGGAATGGTAAGTCTTTAATATATATAACATATGGTAATTATGTGTGAACCACATTTTATCCAAACTTCTGCAAACCAACCTGGTATCGTCATGCAGATATTATTGTTGCATGATGTCGTAATGGCATCATTTTTAAAATTAACGTAAAGAATGTTAAGTAAATTTAAACTCATCTGCTAAAATCAAAAGAAGCAGAAAATAAGCTAAATGCAGCAAAGTAACAGTAAAGTTAGCAACACCTTAGCTAAAAGTTAAAATGAGCAAAGCCGTGGCTACAACCTGAAATTATATCTGAAAGTCAAAAATTAGCTAATTAGCTGAATGTAGCAGAACTGTTGTTAAATGTTAAATTGGTAAAAGCATAAAAATAGTGATGGGAAGCTTTGCTGAAGCACTGAAGCTTGTTTCGAATAAAGGTTAACTGCTCCGAGCTTTTCAACTCATTCCTCTTTGGCACTTTCTTGCAGCCAAATGTTTAAAGAGCAGCTTGCACCCACAACATGAAATGAACCGCGTCAACATGACAGATTTGACCGCTGTTATGTCATTGGAAAATGTACTGTACTACGTGCATGAGACAACTTTGTTTTAGCAGGTTGTAGTATGCGCTGCAGGCTATTACTGTCTGCTATTGCAAACAAACATATTTTTAGTTTATAGTTAATTCAATAGACATCACAATAAATGTGCCAGATTTATCCAAAAAGCTAAATTAATTTGTATTCCTTAGACAGAAAAAAAATAGACAATTAACAAACTTTTTTGAACTAAAAGTATCCAAAAATACCAACAAAYAAAGACATCATACGGTAATATTTGTACAAAACACACATTACAGACATTGTAGCACCACATAGTAAAAGTGTAAATAAAGGCACTGTGTGTGTACATGTTGGCTGGACTTCACTGTATTCTTGGATGTTTGGTTTTCAGTTGTTGATTAAATCTSTCTTTTTATTTTTTTCTCTTTCTCTGGGTCATCTGCAGATGTGTATATGTGGGTTTGCCATCGCCACAGGAGGTGCTTCCCGGCTCGTCTCCGGGTACGACAGTTATGGCAACACCTGCGGTCGGAATAACACCAGGATCGAGGGAATCCCTCTGAGTGGCAGGGACATGTCAGAGAAAAAGTTAGTGTTATTTGTTATAACTATATATTTGTATATTTACAAATTTTCTGTTTCAACTCGTCAGTTTTGATCTGCCGCCCTAACTCTTAATATTTGTGAATAAATTACAGATTTTACAAACTTATTGTTAAATGTTTTATGTTCTGCACATGTAGAGTCTTATGTAGTTGCATAGCTTTCTTACTAGCCTTTGCAATGTTTGATTTATTTATTTATTTATTTATTTATTGGTGTGGGTGGGGGGTTGTTTCTTTTTATCAGCATCGAGCCTGAAGGCCTAGCTTCACTGAAACAATGGGAAAGCTTTATTGGTGGGCTGGTTGTCCATGGAGGCTTTGAATAAAAGGCGTTTTGGCAACAAAGAAGGCTCTGTCCAATGAGGCAGAAATGTCAACATTTTAAAATATTCTACCCGTATAAAACAGACCCAAAAGATATTGCAACACCTTTAATTTAATAGTGAATTGGGAAATTWATATTTTTGCTTCATATGGAATTGTTTGAATTGAACAGATTATGTCTAAAACTTGTTTTGTTTTTGTTTTTCTTTTTAGATTTGTTTTCTTTCTAGACCCTTGCAACCTCGACCTTATCAACAGGAAGATCAAGTCCGTTGCCTTGTGTGTCACCAAATGTCCAAACATTGAACTGAAGGACTACAGAGATGTCAAGGATTTCTCCCTTAACAATGGTGAGAAAACTACAAATACTGTAAATGGCTCATGTTCCAGTTGTTGGTGCTGCTGTGCTCTGATCAAACACGACAATAAACAGGTTAAAACTGCGCTTTGTGTAACCAGATCAGCTCTAAACCAAAAAGGGCAAAGATGCACAACATTAAAAATTGTCTTGTAGTTTCTGTCAGCGTGACAGTGGATAATTATTACTTGGATTTTATCAGTTGCTGGTTAGAAAAACTTGTAATTTTTCTAGTTTGGTGGGTCCTGTTTAGTGAGGACTCTTCTGTTAGAGTTCYGTCACAGTGTTTTTGCCAAAGTATTATCTATTTGAACACCAGGATCCAGAGTTTCCTGGAAGAAAACCGTATAGCTATGAGACATAATGATGTCACTGACCTTTACCTTCTGTTGTTCAAATATTGTGACTAATCAGTGCATTACAGTGCACCTATATTTACTGTACACACTAAACTACAAACAAAATGACATTTTAAATTATTGTAGTGAAACTGAAACATGTACAGTAATTGGTTGTGTTCTTCTTATTGTTAGGTTCTGACCTCTGCTCCTATGAAATTTCTCCTACAAGATATGGAAGCCATGCAGAGAGATTCACTAAATGCCCAAAGCTTCCTGTTCCACCAAGGTAACCATTTCTATTCTTTATTATTATTATTCATCCGTCCATTTATTCATTTTCTTTACCCACTTTTTCTTTGTGGGGAGCTGGTGCCCATGTCCAGCAGTCACCCTGGACAAGTTGCATGTCTGTCACAGGGGCTTGTCCCTGGGAGTAAATAAAACTGTTTTTTTTTTGTTTTTGTTTTCCAGTAAAGCCCTCCCAGTCTTCCACCGCTGTATTCCTATGGATATTGGCTGCTACGCTGAATTCGCCCAGGGTTTCATTACATTCGTCAGCGACAACACCGTACTGCGGCGCGTCGTCGCTGGAGTGGTGACCAGCAAGGAGATCATCATAGGCCTCTGCTTTCTGGCTTTAGGTATTACTATTTGTTACATCACACATAACAACGAGCTAATGAGCCAGATTTTGTTTTTATATATCCCAAAAGAAAACCCATCACTGTGTTTTTTTTTACTTATTTATTTGTGCTGCGGCATTGTTTATGGAGATTCAACTGGAAGGAAACAGTTGAAGCTATTTTTGTCTCTTGGGGGAAAAAAAAACACAGGAAATGTCTAAGCACTTACAGTCACTGTATCCTCTGAAGTTTAGCCAGCRGGCAACCATTTTAAAGTCTGCTTCAAGTCGTCCCCTTGGTAGAGCAGAGACAGAGCTATTCCCACGTCACTCGGGCCGTCTTTTATCTCACTTATTTGATCTGCCTGGTTCGGGTCTCGTTGTCAAGACGTGACTCATAAACGGACTGTTCCGTGTTTCATGGATTTAGGAGCTGTGTGTCGTTTGCTCTTTTTATCTTTTCATCGTTACAGTAAAAAAAATATAAAAAAACATGAAGAACCCTACACTGGAAAAATTAGTCATCTAAAAATAAGTARAAGTACGACAATTTCACTTGGTAAGACGTCTTGACATAAGGAAATAAAATCCAGGCTAAGATAAATAACCTAACACATTCTGCTCTTGCTTAGCGTATCGATCTCAAAACATCAAAAATAATTTTTGGATGGATATAAGATTGTAAGACTTGGTTAAATGGGGCAGTTTTTGCAGTGTAGTACTAACCAGTATAAACCTTGTTTTTATGACCCTGGAATAAAATGGTCCTTAGATACTGAGGTAAACATTTTTCCACGCTAATAATAACTGATATATTTAAATGAAAGGTCTTCTTTTCCCTCTGATCCAGTTCTGTCCTTGATCATGATGGTTGTTATTCGATACATCTCCAAACTGCTGGTATGGATTCTCACAGTTCTGGTGATCATTGGTTCTGTAGGTAATTATTTTAGTTTCATTATGATGCTGATACAGAACTACAGAACGTTTAAATTTGGTTTCATTTTATAGTTTCTTTTGATGTTTATTTGATTTTTTTTCTCAGGTGGTACTGGTGTCCTCTGGTGGCTCTACGCTGACTGCAGATTTGCCCTTAATAATAACGGCACTTCTGTGTTTGGGAAGGAAGTGGCTTCCGACAACGTTAAGGCTTTGCTTGTGTATTCCATTGGTGCGACCATTTTCACGGTATGTCTGCGTAACAAGAGGATCTGTGGTTGTGCAAGCTTGATGCGTGAAACTGTAGAAGTGTGGAGAAAATATTATGCTTAGACCGTTTTAAAATATGCAGTCAAATTTTACAGGGAAACGGTTGAATGAGAGCACCTGAAAAACATGTAACTTTTTCAGGTTGTGCTGCTGCTGGTGATGTTTTTCATGAGAAAGCGGGTGGCTCTCACCATCTCCCTGTTTCACGTGGCGGGTAAAGTGTTCATCCACCTCCCCCTGCTGGTCCTGCAGCCTTTCTGGACCTTCCTCAGCCTCATGTTCTTCTGGATTTACTGGATAGCCGTGCTTCTCTTCCTCGGGACCTCAGGTTAGGAGGAACGCCTTTGGAAGTAGTGCGACGGTTTGATTATACAAAGTCGTTCATGGTTCTACAGGTTTTGTTTTTGTTTTAAAGTGTGTTTGCTCCAAAATCAGATAGATCTGTAAATGCAAAGTTTCTGACATTTCATCTGGCTTCTGTGACTGAGCTCCCACATGTGGAATGTTGTGCCGGTCTCGTGATGAATGCAGCCAAAGAACCAGTTCTCTCTTCACCCCCTTCTTCCCTTTTCATTACTGGATTTTAAATTCATGCATAAAACAAAGGGCCAGCACAAGAGAAACTTATATCTCACATTCCCGCTTTATCTTTCCTATTCAGGGGTGTTTAGAGCTCTGTAATGATGTATAAATGTGACAAATTTAGAGTTTTTTTTTTAAATAGTTTAGATGAAGTTGTTTTGGTGTGATTATATTTGTTTTCAATAAGAATGAAACTTGTGTGTTTTGCATACATAAAGAACTAAACTTGTTTTGGAACTATGGCGGATAAAAATGGAATTAACAAAACAAAAATCATGTATTTTGAGGGTTTTTCACAGTTGACACTGAGGTTTTTTGTTTTGTTTTCTAACAGGGACACCAGTAAAGAACAACTCCACACTGCTGGTTGAGTATCAGATGAAGGGTCCTCTCCAGTACATGGTGTGGTATCACGCCGTCGGTCTCATCTGGATCAGCGAGTTCATCCTCGCCTTCCAGCATATGACCATTTCAGGAGCTGTAGTCACCTATTATTTCACAAGGTATGGCAAAAGTAGGAGAACACCCGTTTTCATGTTGATTCATTGACACCCAAAGGCAGAGGCGCTTTTTTTTTGTAGCAATGGTGAATTATCTCTTGAACCAGTGTACAAAGTAATCATTGTATGTACATCTACAACCCAATTCAAGAACTGAATGTAGGAAACAAAAATAGCTGAAACTCAACCAACTCACAGTCTTATCCACTTAAGCCAGATTTACACTACATGTGACCCATTAGATTGATTATTATTGAGTCAAATTGTGCGTAAAACATTTTTGTACGTTAGGACCAAAATAGATACAACTCYCTCTTAGCCCTTTAATTCCATAGGGTTTTAATGACTCTGCTGTGACTACCTGCAGGAACAAGTCMGAGTTACCAGCAACTCCAATCCTTAGCTCCATGTTACGCACTATTCGCTATCACCTGGGCACTCTGGCCAAAGGCTCTTTCATCATCACGCTTGTTAAGATCCCTCGTATCATCCTGACCTACATCCACAGCCAGCTCAAAGGAAAGGTCAGTCTTAACGTTTGTTTCCTAAATAYAAACCCAAAGCTAGTGAGTATTATGTTTGCGTCATGTTAGCCTTATCTTTTTTTTTTATTTTCTTCATACTGCAGGAAAATGCCTGTGCTCGGTGCATGTTGAAGGCCTGTGTCTGCTGTCTGTGGTGTCTTGAGAAGTGTTTACAGTACTTGAATCAAGTAAGCTCTGGTAGCATCAAAGACAGAATATATCAAATCATTTAAAASCAAAATGTAAACGGTTCAAATGTTCAATTGTTTTAGAACGCCTATACTGCGACGGCCATCAACAGCACCGATTTCTGCACCTCAGCCTGTGAGGCTTTTGTGATCCTGGTGGAGAACGCTCTCCGAGTGGCAGCCATCAACACCGTGGGCGACTTTGTCCTCTTCCTGGGAAAGGTACCAGATTYAGGCACTGAAACGGTTGTGCTATAAAATGTGATCTATAGAACATTTATAGTAAAAATAATCTGCCTAAAAACAGTGGACGTAATGTACTGCAGAGCAGCATGTGCTGCCACCAAGTGGTCAAAGACATGTTTGCTCTGCTGTTGCTGCTATGTGGAGTTTAATAATCGCTGTCTTCGTTCTCAGATCATCATAGTCTCGTGCACAGCTTTTGCGGGCGTTCTGGCTCTGAATTATCAGAGGGACTACACGGTGTGGGTGCTGCCGCTCCTCATCGTTTGCCTGTTTGCGTTCCTTGTGGCCCACTGCTTCCTGTCTGTGTTTGAGAACGTGGTGGAYGTCCTCTTCCTCTGCTTTGCTGTGGACACTAAGTTTAACAACGGCAGCRTTGGACAAGAGTACTACATGGACAAGGCCTTGATGGTGAGACRTTGGAGGCTCGTTGTTGGTTTAGCATTAACTCCTGGTAAATTTTAGTCAAGATTTTWRTTTCTATTGAATCCTTTTGTCTTTTTCTAGGAATAYGTTGAGAATGCTAAGAAAATGGATAAGTACAAACCAAGTGCAGGGGGTGGGCAAGAAATGAAGCCCATGGTAAATTAAGAAAGAGACTTTACATTCCTAATAGTGTGGTTTGTGATGTTTACTTCTAACTCACAAGCAAATTATTTTTTTCTTTTTTGTCTTTCAGACACGTGGAGGGACTTCAGCTTGACCTACAATCCAACAGACTGAATAAAAAGATTTCATGTTGTTCCTACAGTTCACATGTTGCAGTAACTCAGCATAAACATAGGTCAAATATCAGTAAATGTAAAATATTTGAGTGACGCCATACAGGTGACACTGGGTTTCATGTTTTAAGAGAACATTTTTAATTATGACTTTGGACACTTTTAAAACAGTGGTGGAGGGAAGTATATTTGTTCTGATTTGTAATCATTAAGAATTGCTTCTTTGTTTTTCTTTGTTTGTCCTTTTTGCTGCTTTTAAATCTTTTTATGCATTTTTACCATGTTTGTTTATTACTTACAGTGTACATATTGGGGTTGTTTGGAAACTATACTTTTCAGTGATTGCTAACCAATTTTTCCAGTTGTTTGTTTTTCAAAAAACATGATGTGTTTGACTCATAAAAATTTTTTCTATAGAAAACAAACTGTGTTATTGCTTTGTTTGGTTCTCCACAGTCTGAACAGTAAAATTGTGGCTTGAAAGGAAATTGATTTTATGGATATTATGTTGCAACCATTCTTTTTTGAAACGTAGATCTTTTTTAAAGTAGTTTTTTTATGTTCCCTACAAAAACTGTATTTAAAAAACCAGAAATATTAGGGTTGTACAWTATCAGGAAAACCTGCGAGGTGCAATGATAGAGCTTAAAGCTGCAGTGTTGATGTCTTTGTGCTCTAGGTTCAGAGAAAAAAAAAACTAGTACCGGTACATCATTTTCATTACAACTTGACAGTTTTGCTTTAAAAAATGCAGCTACTCTAGTAGCAGAGAAACAACAGACTGCATGCAGTCCAGTTTCTCCTATAAAACATTTTCTGATGTTCTGCTTAAAAAAATCCTCTTTCTATATATTTTTAAATAAACAAAAACATTTAAAAATAAGTTTTAATAATTTTAAATGAAGGTTAACAAACCTAAATCCAACTGCAAATTATCTCATTGCAGTTGTCTAACATTGTCTCCACTGACCAAGCGGGGATGATTTGAAGTGGTCCATTTAGTTTATCAGACTGATGATGACAAACATTTATTGCAGTTGACCTTTATTTATTAATTTGTTTTTGAATATGCCTATATGATATATTTGCAACATATTGTGCAGCACTAATAAATATGAACTTTTTTAATCGTTTTGAAGGTTGAAGAACAAATTGACCACTTGAGGGCAGCAAATTCCCATGAAACAAATGAGATTTTGTTTGCAAAGAACCTGGAGCTGACGTCCTTAAAATGCCCCATGCCAGAAACTTCATTTTCTTATCATTTAATTAAGAAAATAAAACATTAAAATAAGGTTATTTCCATATTCTCAGAATATTTGGTTTGTTACTGCTGAATAAAAATATCACCGTGGCTGTAACTTTGGAGCCTTGTGTGTATTTTTACAACATTTATGTGTACAGATTTAAGATGTTTGTACTTATTTAAGTTTTTTTTTATCACAACTGAATTGGATTTGTTACATACTCAAATATTTTAAGTTCATTCAGGTTTTCCATCATTGTCTCCCTAATCTATCGATCTGTGCTTCTGTCTCATCCCTTTCAGTTAGTTGAACAGGCCAGAATCAAACCACCACAGACACAGTTAGTTCTTATTAATGGGATAGCTGTCTCTGCAATCTGCCATCCACATCCATAAAACACGGGAACCTGCAGGAAAGCAGCTTGATAGGAAGTTGGTGAGTCACACAGTGACTGGTACTGTTTTTTTTTTTGTAAACCAGCACACTGACCATTCCTGGAACCTTTTTGTTACAGGATAGGACGGGATGGAAGTACAGATTAGCCAAGCTGAACAAAGATTTATGGGTTTTGAACTGGCTAATTATGATCCTGATGAAATTTATTGTTCATAAGTCAGATGGTGAGTTAGTTATTGGAACTTGGTTTTTAAAAAGAGCAAAATTCATAAGATTTTAGATACGATTTTTTTTTAAAAGGAAAACTGTCTTGGGGAAATGTGTAAAACAATATTTGACTAAGTTAGACACAGCACCACAAAATCTGTTTTTTTTTATTTCTTCAGTAAATGTCTATTTTGGCTGGTTTATGATAATTTTATAGGTTTAACAGTAATTTATGTGTATTTCATTGATGTCAGTGTTTATATCATTGATTTTCTTATTCGAAATTCATGAAATGATTATTAGTTTATTAACATAAAATCTAAACATTTAAATTAGTTAGTAAATTGTTAACCATTTGACCTCTTTGGTCCACCTTTTATGCAAATGTTTATTGTTTATGCTCAACCAGCCAGTGTGTGATCATCATCACTGATTGACACTTTCTACCTCTTCAGCCTGGTCTGAAAGGCTAAAACATCTTCAGCTGAACCTAAATTCACCCCAAATGATAAGAACCTGCAAAAGAGACCAGAGTGATTCCAGTATATGAGTCCAGTTCATCTTTATAAAAACTATGATGGTGGACTGACACCACAGGTCAACAAAATCAACATCTCAGGTATGTGAAACCCCTCTAACTCCTTCACTGGTCTAAGCTCACCCTTCCCCCCAAATGCTTTTCTTTCCACGACCTTTCCCCTTTCTTCATTACATCGGGTCAAAAGGTCGAAGCCTCCTGAGATGTACGCTTTAGTTTCCTCTCACCCGAAGTCCATGCTGTACCTCTGCTATTTGCATCCCTTTCACCCACACAACCCACTGCTCTGAACGTAAGTCTTGAAATGACCTCACACGACATGGAAACAATATTTCATACCACAGCAGGCGTTAGAATTACAAATAATCAGCTCCTCCATCCGTCTGGGCCTAAAAACATGAAAATAAGTGAGTTACCAACTTCCATTTTGGTGTGTGGCTACATCTAGGCACTTCTTATTGAAAACTGGCAAAACAAATGATATATAATGTATAATAAATATTTTACAGCCCATTAAATGCACCCTAAAAGCAAAACTTGTGCAATTCTTCTTCTTTTTTTTTCCAAAGGTGCATTATCATTTGTCACACTTGTCAGGATGGCGATGATATGATGCCTGGAACTGATAGAAAACAATAACTCCRTGTAAAGTGAGATGTTTAAAATGCCCACAGAGTATATCATGTATAGGTGGCTGAAGAAATAAGCCTCAGTATTCACCGGAGAGTTGAGGTGATAAAAGAGCTTTCATCACAGACCATCGCTTATCCAAACCTGACTTCCGGACATCAAAAGTGCTTCCTGCAATTTGAGTCATTTCCCATCAGCTCTCAGTTCGTCCGTCTCGCAGTCCACACAGGCAAATCACATTTTTATTGTTGTTGAGCTGTCTCCAGCAGCAGGCTGCGGTGTTTGGAAATGAGCCACAAAGATGGTATCTCTCAGCATTTCTWTGGTCAGCACATAGAGGCGGAGGGAAAATGTGAGAAAATGAACATTTAATTTTTTTTTACCCAGCAGCTTTTCTGTCTGGCGCTACTGATGGGCCTCATTGCTAGCACACACACACACACACACACACACACACACACACACACACACACACACACACACNCACACACACACACACACACACACACACACACACACACACACACACACACACACACACACGTTTATCTGTTGTCCTGCGGGCCGCTTACATCAAGCCATGTTACACAAAACCTGCTAGGGTAAATTAAGTTTTTTTTTGTAGTTTGGATAAATGCATTAAACTTTACGTGAATGTGCACAGAGTGTCAGGATGATGTGACATTAAAAATGAACTTTTTCCCCATTTTATAATGTATTTTTCTTTCATAGAAAACAGCCATGTTCATCATAAACTCTAATAACCACCAGTAGAATATGTTATTTCTCTTTGCTATTTGGAGGAAACGGAAGTGACGCCTTTTCTCACTTCCCACATACTCAAAAATTTTTATCTAATTTTAAAGCAGAGCAAAGTGCCTTTTCCCTAAATATAAGCATGCAGATGAGGAACAGAAACTGTCAACGTTGAACTGAAACAAGACAAGTTTGCCGCAGCTTTTCTCGTGTCTGTTTTCCGAGTAAAAATACGTGACGATGGACATTTTGGTCAATATAGCTTTTTATTTCAGCAAATCATACATACACTGTAAAAAATGCATCTGTATCATCACCTAATATTATCAGAGCCGTGATGACAGTGTGTGATTGGTTGAGGAGTGGCTACAGTGTGCGAGGTCATGAAACAGGATTTGCATGTCGTCACACTCATCAGACGCCTTTAAGACTGAAACGTGTTCCTGCTAACAAAATGAATTTCAATTCAAAGTTAGGAAGGATGAAGAGAAAAAGAAAAGTACACAGCTCGATGGCACTTCTTGGGTCATAATGTAGTTATTTAAAAATGTATTTATTTTCTGATTGAAATAAGCCAAACGGGAGAAAAAAAATACTGCAAATTAACACAGGAGCAAAGCTTATCCCAGGTCTGCATGAACGTGACTTGATAACACGTCTGAGATCAGACATCTGGCAAATTCACACTATAAATAGTTACAGCAGAGGAGATTGAGCTACTGAAAGCAAACACTGTAAGATGATCGTCTTCTCAGAGAAAGCTGTCTAAAACAAAGCTTCCTGTTGCCAGTGTATAATCTATATAAAACATTTCCTATCCAGCAGAGACTAAGTGTTAATACGCCTTAACTGCTAAGCATCTGTGTGCTTCTCTACATTCTAGCTATCTTATGTAACAAACCAAAAGATGTAAAGCATGTCCTGGGAGACACCCCAAGCACACGGGCTTAACATTAAACCAATAGTTTTAAATCTTTTGAGGTGGGCTTCTGTGGAAAAGTTCAGAACAAATAAAAATATCTTACTTGTAACGATCAGAAAGTCTCTTTGACTGATTTCAGTTTGGAGAAAAAGAGTTCAACTAAAGTTTACTCACCCCTAGTTTATTACTTCTTAAAGGGTTCAGGTGCAGAGACCTGTGCTGCAGCCTTAAAACGACCTTTTGGGCCATTAAAATCAAATTAAAAAACAAAATCAAACGGGGGGTTCATGCATTATGTTTTAAACCTTTACAACACTGTCTGTTTTGCATTACACAATTAATCCAGTAGAAATATTTGGATATTTCTGCAGGAAGTGCCCCAGGCTGCACCTGAGGTGCTACAGCTAGTTGCTGCTGCCACTACTTGTGCTTGTAAAATTCAGTGTAAATAATTGTGTGATGTGAAACTGTGATGTAAAGGTTTAAAAAAACATTACTGGCATGAAGCGGAATGAAACTGGAATTTTAAAAGGAATCCATTCCACTTGGATTGGTCTTGATTCTATTCAGACTAGCCCTCAAAATGGAATTAAACCTTATGTCTCCAAACGGAGTTTGTTTAAAGACCTATCACCAAAAAGGTAAGAGAGTAATTGTTCAAAATTATTTCACAGAACTCCACCAAGATCTGAGCAATTTCTTCAGCAGTAAAGCCACTCCTATTCAGTGTCAAAGCAAGTTAAAATCAGTACAGTAAACATGCTTCTCCTTCTATCACCACCTGTCTTTACTAGTAAAAGGCACACCTCCCCCCTTAAACCCCACTCTCAACTCAAATTCAACAAGTCTGCATGGCTGTTCTTTATTTTTTTGTAACTGTGCAAGAGTTGATTTTATTCTTTTAAGCTGTKAGCTAAAATCACATTATATCAGCAAATATAAAAACATTAACAATCTATTTCCTTCTGAACTCTGTTAAGGTTTACTTTGAGCTCACTGGCCTGTACAAGTGTAATCTCATCTGTACACACTTCATGATTTTTTTTTTCTTTAACAACCTCAAGCTGTTTTTTTTTCTCCCTTGTTTGAGTTCCTAAAAGGTTTGGCCTCTGGTTCTACAGACTGAAACGACATCACGTAGTATAATACAGCTAAGACCGATCTGTTTCATCTTTCAGCATACATCTTACACTGGATTAGAAAAATAGATAACAATAAACCCCCCCTGGGCACCAAATTACCAAAAGACAAAACTGTATTTTTTGTTCCCTTTTCYGTACTTAGCCTCTGATAATTTGACTTGATCTGAGCCTCACCGAGAACTACTATAATGCTTTTTTTTTCATAAAAATTATCATTTGTTTAATTCTAATCCTTTCATTGAAGCTTGTCTAAGTGTTATCTTGTTTTTCCACAAAGTTACAGTCACAGTTAAAAAACGAGATCAAAAGAAACTTAAAGAACGCAGTATTTTCTTATCTACATCATCAACATCCCACCTATACACGGGAACAGTTTGATAAGGGTACAAAGAGATGAGGAAGATGGAGGGAAATCTCTTTAACGTTGCGCCTCAGGCATCAACACACTCGGGTATCAGAGTGCTGCACAAGGACACGAGACATCGCGAGACATGGGAGCGTCCAATGGGAAAAGGCCTTCTGCACAAGTGGACCAAACCCAAACGGATCGACTGGTCGCCAGTAAAATTTCTCGTTGACCGACACTCAAGTGTACAAGGATATTTACTACTTAAGCAGAAGGGGGGTTAAAAAAACATGAAAGGTTTTCTTGAAATACTTTTTTTTTTAACTGATGAAGAAAAAGTACACAGAGAAGAGTCCAAAGGCTGTTAGTAATTATTATGAATATTCTGCCCGGAGAGTCACCTAAAAACGTGCAATTTGACCAAATATACAGTTTTTTTGTTTGTTTGTTTTTTTTAGTTAACTTAAGACAGATATTCATCATTGTCATCATCGTCATCCTCATCTTCATCGTCCTCGTCGTCCATACCTGCCTGGTCGTTAGGGATAAATGAATCTTCATCGTCGTCCGTGAACAGTGAGTCCCCACTGCCCAGATCCCCAGAAGACTCCAAAATTACGCCTGGAAATTAAAGAATGAAACCAATGACACCAGGAAAGTAATATAACATTATAATAATACAATAATGACACATAATGTTGAAAAACATCACTAAATCAGGGTCAAACTTGGTTACCCGAGGTGGTCAAATTTTAAAACTTGGTCCAAACCAATGGGCAATTTCTGTCAGTATTTATTTTAAAAAATAACAAATTATTCTCTTAAAAATACAAATCTTTTTTACAAACTCTGTGAGTTGGACATTTAAGTGAAGAAAGTTTAAATTTATAAAGATATAATAATTATTTAAGAGTCCAACAATCAACTACCAAACTCTTTATCGGTCTTTTCTTCCATCTATAAGCACAGAAACCTGACACTGTACTCTTCAGGGTTTTGCTTTTGAGGTTTTTGCATACCGCAGTCTGCAGGGCCGTGCGTGCGCGAGCCTGCCACCTCGTTGCCGTAGCGATCCACACACCAGCACTGGCCACTGCTGCTGTGACACTGGTGGGACCTGTAGTAACCCTCCCCATCACAGGATGGCAGATACTGGCCTACGGGTTTGAACCAAAACACAGACGGACACACTGTGACTCAAAGAAGCACAAATGTTTGTGTTTTTTTTTTTTTTTTTTTTTTTTGGGGGGGGGGGGGGGGGGGGGGTGCACGAAGCTTCTTACCGAGTAACTTCTTCCCAGAAAGCTTTTTGTTGATACTGGAGAGCTCTGCTTTRCACGGTGAATCTGAAAGGGAGAGACAAACAAGCTGTAGATGTCTACTTTCCCATGTTTGAATGCTCTTTTCTTGTGCAGCTTTTTGTCCCTGTAATGATTTTTTTTAGCATCCCGCTGTTTCAGCTCATCATAAATAACGTTCTTTTGTTGCAGCAAAAGAAACAATTTACAATTTTCTCATGCTTCATGCAGTTTCCTTTCTCTGCATAGTGTTGCATTTTATTTTGCTTGGCCTTTGCTGTTCTGCCTGAAAAGAAGCCATCTTCATTGTTCGTTTCTGTGGAAATTATCAAAAAAAACATTTTTAAATAATACAACTGAGATCTTGTTTACAGAGTTTGGTCACTTTGGTTGGTTATGAAAAACATCACTGACCAGGGAAACGTATGGAATACAGCTGCTAACATTACTAAAAATGTGATTGACATAAGCATTTAGTTGGAGAGTTGACTTAGTAGATGGAAGGTCAAAGTAAAAAAAAAAACTAGTTGTGGTAACCTTGATTTTTAGGCAATAAAGGTAGATCACTAACCAACATAGAAGAAGGATGATTATCCAATTGCCTATTTATTTTTGTCTGTCTGTTGCAAAACTGGTCAACTTTTACTGAAACACAGAATGCAATCAATGGGTGCACATCAACTGATTATAATTTGGAGTCAACCTAATTCAAGATGAACCACAGCAGCTTGATCTTAGCAAAAACAAAAATAGCTACAACGATTTTTTTATAGGATCTGACCTAAAATTTGCTGTGGTAACAAATCAAATCAAACTCCAAGTGCTGACAGATTTAATTGAATCTTTGTTTAAAACCAGTTGATTAAAGTCTGAGAAAGTTCCCACTGGATTTACACATACAGGCTTTAAAGTCAACCCGAAACAAGATGGCTGCCAACGGTCATCCTGGTTCTCTGTTAGACTTTTATTACATTTTACTTTACTGGACTTCACAAATTAAGTTAGGTAGAACAAACTTAGGTTAACAAAACAATACGATGAGACAGAGAGAGATTGGCACATGGAAACAAAGACAAAAAGCAAACTGCATGAAAAATGTGATGCCAAGAACTCTGTTTACAAGAAATTATTTTTTACTTCACTTTTTATTTTTGTTTCTGAACAGATGMGTCTTAGAGGGATCATAAAGGGAGGGGATTCCTTAATAATTTATTGTGTGATTGGTCAGAAGTTYGTGGGAGTGTTTGTTCATGCTGAAAGCGCTCAAATGCTGCAKTTTGCTTCAACCTAGAGACTGTAGTTTTTTAAGGAAGCTGAATACTGTAAACATAAGGATCACGAGCCTTTTTTTTGTAAATGTTTGATTGAATCTGTCTTAACTTTCTCTATGGTTGCATGGTTTGGAAATTTAAGTGTTCARAATAAAAACTGCTTGAACAAAATTGTTATTGAGGCAAATAAGATAATCGGGGTAGCCAGTTTCCCCTTTATGATATTTTTATTTGTCAAATCGCCCAAAAAGCAAGGCTCATTTTACACTGCCCAGACCACCCTTTAAACCTGGAATTCCAGCTTCTTCCSTCTGGATGGAGGTTTAAGCTTCACAGGATTAAAAGTAATAGATGGAAGGACTCCTTTGTACACACCGCAAATAGATCTCTAAATTTGAAGTTTTAAATTTTATCTATATATAGATTTATAAATTGTTGCACAAAAATCTTCAATTTGCAGTCTGTATGCAATTTTGCACGTTTTTTACCAGCTCTGGGTTTATTTTAGGAGTTGTCTTTTGCAGCCGGGAAACAAAATCCAAAGGCCCACCTGTGTATCTCTGGAAGCCCGTGCACCATTCAGAGCTGGTTATGACTTTGTCGGGATGCGTATCACACGATTTAAAGAAGGCGTCAGAGCACGGCTCATTCCTGTCCAGATACAGGCTCTTAATCTCCGACTGGTCCAGCTGCAAGTCGAAATTTGTGTCCAGCCGGGAAAACATCCAGCCCAGGGGGTCCTTACAAACGGGTGACGCTCCGACTTCGAACTCTGTGGGGAACGTTTAAAAYGGGGAAAAGCAGATGAAGAAA
Source organism: Austrofundulus limnaeus (assembly GCF_001266775.1). Taxonomy (NCBI): domain Eukaryota; kingdom Metazoa; phylum Chordata; class Actinopteri; order Cyprinodontiformes; family Rivulidae; genus Austrofundulus; species Austrofundulus limnaeus. The sequence goes on from NW_013952447.1 coordinate 439,501, forward strand.
GAAATGACCGCGCAATGATAAAACGGGAGAGACGTSGAGCTTTGTGACTCACTGTTCTTTTCTGGTTTTTGGATCTTGACTCTCTTGTGGTTGCCGTTCTCATGTAGCACTCTGAACCAGTCTCTCAGGCGACTCACCACCTCCTTCAGATCTGACTCGCTGCATACTGAGGAGGGAGAAAAGATAATTGATTGTTACAGTCATGCTTTACTTTCCTTCTGCTCCCGGAGATTAGGAGGCAGGGGTCAGCTGCCTCAAACTTCATTTAGATTCACTTGGACTGAAAATTTGCAATTTACTTGAAAAAGAAAAAAAAATCATACTGATTTGAACTTTTTTCACAAACTGCCTCGGTAGATTTACATTTGTACTCTTTCCATTTTTAGATGAAGGGAGAAGTTAATACTTTAACTCTGCTTTAAAACCTCTCAACAACTTTATCCCTGAGCTGTCTGGTGTGTTCCTTGGTCTTCATGATCACTTAARTTTTGTAACAATTCTGTGAGGACTTCATGAAACATACTGTGGTCAAATCACACRCAGGTGACCTCTATTTCTAGATTAGGTGACTCCCGTAGGCGGATAGTTGCACCAGATTATAGTTAGAGGTAACAAATGCATGCCCCACTTTTCAGATGTTTTTAACATCATTTGAAAACTATATTGAATTTTCCTTCTACTTCACAATTTCTGTTTGTCTGTCATATTAAATCCCAGTAAAATACTTCGAAGTGACTGTATCACTGTAATGTGGTAAAAGTTCAAGGGGTACTTTTTCAAGGCAGTGTATGTAGTCTTAAAC
>NW_013952447.1:440792-441847 GCF_001266775.1 Austrofundulus limnaeus
TAGTTATTTGTTTCTTTAGTAGCTTGTGTGTCTGCAGAAGTGCGTACCTTTCTTCTCTGATGAACTTTGTTCAGCAGGGTGGGAGGTACAAGGACACATGCCAGGACACTTGACGGTAATCTTCTTTCCTGTGATGCATGCCTGGTAGTCTAGCTTACACTGATCAAGAGTAAGAGACAGAAGCAGAAGAATTGTACTGTGTCAAGAGGAAATGAAAATAAGTGACTTGAGTGTAGGGCAAAGGGAGTGGTTGGACTGAAACTAAGCTGAAACTATTCTGTTTGTTTTCTATTAGTTTGTTTTGCTTTATTAGTTACCATCATTATTTTTTAATGCAAATAATCGTGTAAATCAGCAGTGAATAAGATAACTGGCTGTCAGAAAACTGTCAATCTCAAATGTTTCAGTGCAGCTATGCAAATGCCACTTTATAAATGTTGTCTGGCTTGTTTTGGCAGCATGATGGATTAGTGCTTAGCACTGTGGCTTCACAGCAACAAGGTACTGAGTTGGATCTGGGGGGGTCTTTCTGCGTGGAGTTTGCATGTTCACCTCTTCTTMGCGTGGGTTTTCTCTGGGTACTCTGGTTTCTTCCCACAGTCCAAAAACMTGCATGTTTAGGCTGCCTTCAGGCCCAGGTCTCCCTTGCAAAGGAGATCTGTGATCTCAGTGGGATTTGCTTTGGTAAATAAATGGTAATATTAATAATATTAATAATATATCATTGTTAGTTTTGGTTTAATCATAATTCACAGAGAAATCTGTGGTTATTTTGGCAGCTGCAGCTAGCTGTATGGCTTCCCATGCAGTCTGGGGAACATCCTGTGGGAATATTGTCATATTTCTAATTTGTAAAAGTTGTTTAAACAAARCAATAATCATAAAATGATTACTGTTTTGAAATCATATTTGCCTGAAGTGCTTTGAATTTTTATAGACTTGAGTTTGGCAGTAATCTACTTTGTTCTTGGCCCTTCTCAGACTAGATGTTAGCTCCTTACTCTGGTCAGACTATTTCTCCAAATTGGGGTTGTCTACAGTGCCACATACATGCC
>NW_013952447.1:443872-451133 GCF_001266775.1 Austrofundulus limnaeus
GTGTGTGTGTGTGTGTGTGTGTGTGTGTGTGTGTGTGTGTGTGTGTGTGGGAATGTGGCCACACAAAATGAGGTTACACAACCAAAACAGAAAGACATTTCTCCAAGCATTCATCTCTTGTTTATTATTGCTTGCTACCATGAACCAGGAGAAATCATGCAAATGCCCAAGCGTTTGTTTGTCTTTCTATTGGCATAATATCTCATGAACCATTAAATGATTCAAACTAAACTTTCACAAAGTAMTCACTAAATGCACATCTWCAACTGGTTAACTGTTGGAGTCAATCTACTTCGAGGTGGCCCTCATAATAATGATGTTCAATACTGCCATTTTTCTTTCCTGGTATGGGCCAAAARCTAATACTCTTTGGGGGGCCAAAGCTTGGAAAAATTTGGGAACACCCCCCATCTCGCATTACAGACAGTCAGACGAAGCAGATTTTTTTGYTAAAATGATCTGCCATACATGTAACGTCTACTGACTGAGTGAGCAGGTGACACTGTACCTKCTCAGGCAGCATCATCCRAGTGGAAGAAAAAGTAGTTCCTTCCAACCGCATATGATTTWGACAAGATTCCAGTAGTTTAGTTAGTTTCCACTGTTTTCYTGCTAATAATATACATTACCTGAAATGACTAAAGTATCAAAGTGGATATTTTGATTTTAGTATTGATTCTAAAGTTCTGGTATCGGTGRTATCRATATTTCAGTATCGATCCGCACATCTCTACCTCATWTCCAACTTATTWAGCGAAACAGACAATGAYTATTTATTTGTCATTTTAGCTARAATTTGGTGTTGTAGTAGCTGAGTGTGTTTTGCATCAAATATTGTATTTTTTTAATTTTTGCTAAATAAACAGATTTCACCAAGCTGTAGTAGTGTGTTACTGTGTGTGTGCCTTTACACCCCTCACTGTTTGTTCACTGACTCTCTCTAGCGCTGCACTCACAGCCATAATACCATTAATCGTTCTTAGAGCTAAAAACAGATGGAACCGGTTTTAGAGGCTACTTCTGATCTCTCATCAGCTGCGCTGAGCGTCACGCTCATGTGTGTGCCTGCAGAAATCCTCCAACTGACCTTGAGTCAGCTGAGAGCAGGTTTTTATTTATTTTTCCCCGCCTAGATCTTGGGCAGATGGTTGGAATCTTTGATGGTGCAGATAATCGAGGTGATTCTGATCCAAAGTCAGCCTTTAGCAGGACACCTGTGAGCAGGATCAAAAGCCCTCGGCTGCTCGTAGAACAGTCAGTAAACGACCTCTGCTGTAAAGAACCTTACTGTAATCTCTGAGCAGCTCTGGCAGATTATCCTGCCTCCATCCTCCAACGCACCATCTAATGCTATTGTTTCTTTGACGTGTATGTTTGTGCGTGGGAGTGTGTGTGTCTCTGTGTGTGTTGGAGGATCCACTGAGAAGTGAGAGGATGTCCTGGTGTGCCTCGATGAGTGCAAGAGATTATTACTGTCTGCAATACAAATAGAAATGAGATGATCAAAGAATAGCAAATCCTCCTGTTTTCTTTTTCTTTTTTTAGCTGGTTGGAGTGTAAAAAATATCAGCAGATAAAGGTTTGAAATGCTGATTTGAACAAATCTAGAAACTGATCTGCTAAYAGCTTATCAGCATGAGTCTTGGTTTAATTAAGCTTATTTGAATCAAATTTAATCCTAATTTGACCACAATAATAAAAAATAACAAGGAGGGTGATATATAACATGTATAATGTAGATTTTCAGCAATGCCATATTTGGAGGGTCAACAGTTGCTTAAAGCAGTGGTCCCCCAACCTTGTAACTTCCATCCCTCAGACTGACACTGTTAATCTGTGACCCCATCTACTGCCATTTTAAATATCAAAATGTTACTAATCTTATTAAACAAAGACATAATGACAATACAAAGTGCCCTGATCACCACAGTACCAACTTTAATCATTTATGAATACTGGTTTTATAACAATTTTAGTGAAAAAAATGATGGGAGACCCCCTATTGGCTGAGGAGGAGGAAAATCTCTGAACTCCAGCGAACTGCGTAGAGACAATAACATCATGTGACTCTGGACTCTGGATGGGCCCAGGGTTGGGTCTTGCACAGACATCCCCCCCCCCCAACTCAACGTCACCTACTCCTCTGAATCTGCCCCATTTTACCTCCCCTTTAGTGTTATCTGACCCATGGCACCCCCACCCCCCAAGCTGTCTTGCTCTCTCGCGGGTTGTTTAACTCAATTTTCCTTTTGTGTATTTCAAGCTKTTGTTAAAGGTACTGCAACTGTGTTTGCTGCATGACCGGTTTCACCTGTTCCCCCATGTTTGTGTTGTATGTCTTCTTGAATGGGTGTTTCTTAACTGCCACCCTCCCCCTTCCCTGAATGCACAGCACCTTGTGAATTTATTTCTGTGAAAGGCGCTATATAAATAAAACTTTACTTTACTTTACTTTACTTGGTGTTTTATAACCCACATTGGGGTACTAAAGCCATCTTTGGGAACAGTTTACAGATATAGTCAGAACAAGAGATTTCTATAAATGTTCACCAAGAAACCAAAGAGGATTTCCAGAAAACATCTGGTGTTCTCTGAGAACAGCTTTTGTTTTCTCTTATTTTGTTGGGGCAAGGGGGAGGTAATCTTCCAATGATCAACAGTTATCATCTCAGAACACTTAAATGGACCATGRGGCACCACTTTTATAAACTTGGAAATAAACTTCTCATTTTGCAAGACTATTGTTCATGCTCAAATCAGGAYTTGTTGCTGCTCTAACAGTTTGTTTGGATTTCTAATCCTAACTATGAAGTTTTCATTTTTTAATCTAACAAAAAACAATTCTGTTGTCCCCAGAATTCGCTAAGTTAACATAATAAAAWGAGATTTTCATTGTTAAAAGTGATGCCTGTGCCGATAACACGTAGGCTAAGCTGAAACACAGCAACTATGGCAATAAAAATTTTAATGCTTAAATATTTCCTCAATTTTTTATCTCCAATCAATAATATAAAATCCAAYTTTGAACATTGGATTTGAGTTTTAAATTGACTGATGCTGGTGCAACATCAAAACTCAGTCTTGTCTCATTCATACACCCACCTTGATCGAAGGGTTTGGATGGAGTCCACGTTCCCGGCTCCTAAAACACATTAAAAAATTAAAAAAATTATTTTTTATTTTTTCTGTAACAACATAGAAAGAAGAGCACTTGTTTTTAAATACATACACTATACCAAAAGTTATCATACAAACCTCAACTTCCTTTGTGAGAGAGCGTTACAAGGACAGAGAACCAGGGATTAATTTTATTTTATTTTGTTTTTTTTAAACACAGACATACACAAACACACATACAAAGTTATCTAAAAAAAACACACAAACATGTTATAAATGTTTAAAACATGCAGGTATTTAATCAATTCATTTTGGAATTCTTAGATGTTTTTATTTACATGTTTACAAATATGCAACCAAATCAAATTAAAATAACACATTTGGTTAATACAAGTAAAGCATTGTTTGCAAAGTAAAATCTGCTTTATCATTAATAAAATCTTTGCAATTTGAGAATAAACATGCTGTGGGAAAGTGGAACCTAAAACTATGAATGAAGAATACAGAGTTTTTTGGTGCTTTATTGCCCTCTTCCTAAAGGTAAAGTGGGACAGTTATGGTTTTGCCGGTGTGTATGTGTGTGTTTGTGTGATACCAAAGCATCCCATGAACCATTGAATGGAATTTAACCCTCCTGCTGCCCTTGGGTCAAAATGACTCATGAGGTCTCAGTTTTAGGCTTCATGAATCATTTTTGACTTAAGGGCATCAGAATGGTTAATGAAGCTTGCAGAAGCTAATTGTTGATAGTACATCTATGTACAACTGAATCTGCAAAGTCAGTCTGGTTCAAAATGGTCACCACASCTAATCAACACAAAATGGTTGTAACTCAGTCAGCTTCACTGCTATTGAACTAAAATCTGATGTGGTAGTGCCTGACAGTCATTCACCACACATATTCTGAGCGGGATGTCTTATATCAGATGATTTTAATTTAAAGCACTCTAGGTGATCCGCATTTCAAGAATTGCTAAGCTTTCCATTTTTTTCCATTATGTTTTCAGCACTAATTTGAGAATGCATGACTTGTWCTGATTTGTATTACAAAATGCCCCAGTTCCTCTTTTAAACATTATGCGTCATGTTTAAAAAAAAACACCAAAACCACTTCTGATTCATTGAAAACAAGCTCATGACTCTGTTTCAGTTTACTGGTATACATTTAAACTGGGATTGCCAATTAGGCTACTATCACAACAAATAAAAGGTAACTATCCTACAAACCTTCAAGGACCCCAGTGTTTCCATGGCTTTCAGGGAGAAAATGTTAAGTACTTTTGAGTGGATGACTGGAGGGAACCCCACATGCCATCCTGACAGGAACACAAGATTTATTACCACTCCTTTTTCTTTCCGTCTGGTTTTCTTGTCAGTTTCAGAGCTCACGTAAGCTTGTTTTAAAGGCATTCTCTCTCTTGTAACACRCACATTAATCTGAGATAAAAGCAGCGACTACGTTGAAATCATGTGACGTACGGGGCTAAATGTTGACTGGATTTTTTCCCCCAGTAAAGACAAAAACAAACAAAGAAAAAACACGTTGAATTTTAATTTTGTGACTGTCCAGTCCAAAAAGGCACCCTTCCAAGTTGCAATACAAAAAGCRAGGAGTCTGAAGTCATCAGCTGGAGGCAACCTTTAGGTCACCCATAGAAACCACATTCTTTGGCTAAAAAGCCTACAACAAAGAGAAGGGTACAAACAAAATCAACACAACTCTGGCTTTTATGACACTCACAGTGCTCCAAGCAACTAAAGCTCTCCAAGTTCACTCTGGTTTCTGTTTTTGCTCTGTTTGGTTTGATCAGAGACACGGTTGCCTTAGGTTAGACATCCAGTGGTCAGGATATGTGTCAGGGATCTACTACCACACCAAAGTTTACCTCARTATCTGTAGAACTGACTGAGTTGTAAACATTTTTGTGTTATTAGGGKTTTTTGACAAACATCAGAAATTAGTTAGCTCCAAAATTAATCAGCTGTTAAGATCCATCCAATGATTACTTTCTAAGAGATTCATTAAAATCCTTCCAACACAAGCGATCAAGCATCATCTTCAACTTGTGCACCAYGTTTTGTTCAAACTCTTCAGAATAAATCAACAGCTTGTTGCGCTTTTGAGGTAAAATGTTCAAATAACCGTATAAGTATGCATGTATAGTGTATTAGTTATGCTTATGCTACATAATGACTGAAAGTGTTACGTCTTGGGTAACTAAATGCTTTACACAAATCTTCCCTGAGGAAGTGACTCAGTTCAGTGTGTGAATGTGATCCTACAGTCTATATAAGGACCGCACGAAGATAAGCAATTGGACGTCTTTTAATAGCAAGTCCAAGAGACTCCCAGCAGGTGCAGACTCCTGATTCTTTTGTAGACGCTGAGTAACAGATTTAAACTCTACACTGTATTCTTCTGTTGCAGTAATAAGCTTTTTTGTTTGTTTTCTTTAAGTTTTCACACTCAGTCACAATAAYACATTCTCACAGCTCCTTATTTTTGCCTTCAGAMGARTAAAATTACATAAATTCCCCGACAGCATCCTCAAGCGCATCATACTAGGCCCGTAGATGCAAACATCAGGTCTGATACCACCCTTTTCTTATTCACGGATCAGTCAACCAAGCATCTGGTGTTCTTTGAGCAATTTGCATAGCAGCTGCTTTACAAACAGACAGAAAATTGCATTCAATGCAAATGTTTAAGGCCTTGTTTACACATGAAACATCTCTGAAAATGTTAGCCTTTTTCCAGTGTTGATTGTGGCAAATCACCATGAAAAAAAATAAAAAAAAAAAAAAAAAAAAAAAAAAAAAAAAAAAATTATAAATAATAATAATAATAATTTACACATGGATCTACTGTTCTTTCCATGCCAAACAGGGTTGCCAAATAAGGAATGACAAACCACTGTACTGTCTCTTTAAAATGAGAGTAAAAAGGCTCAAGTCAAGGGTTAAAGGGAATCAGAAGCCACTTTTAGAGACCACCAGAGACTTTTGAGACTGATTCTCGCCAAATACAACTGGTCAGACTTTCAAGGTTTGATCAAATTGGCTACAACTCTATCATTTTTCAGCAAATGTTGATCTTGGTTTTCAACTCCGGCTTGAAAAGTGGCGGGCGTGAACGTTGGTCCTTTAATAAAATTTCCTGTAGCTATTTGATTTTGGAGTGATTTAGATGTGCTGCATGAAGGTAATACAGTAAATATATGCTCATTTTGTTTTCCTTGACATCCTTGTTACTTTCCTCTGAGTGTGACTTCCTTGTCAGAGTGTCTGCTTATGTGTCACCTCCCTGCCTGCTATAAAATGTGTAGAGTCCTCTCTCTCGCTCTCTCTTCCCCTCTCGTCCTTTCTCAGCTCTAATTAATTTCTCCTTTCTGTCCTGCGTTGTTGATCTTTCTAACCCTCTGCCTTTTCGCCGCCGACTCGTCACATTCTCCCCCGTCTACCTTCCACCTATAAAAAGAAAGAGAGCTACAATAAAATGACAGTCTGTCTCCCGGTCCCTTCTGGCCCTGCAGACTGAATAATGAGAACATTGCATTATGGGTGGCCAGGCCCTCTAGACCGGTGAGGACAACAAAAGCGCTCGCGGTCTGATTCCTTAATAGAATCAACGGATGCACATTGACGCAAAACACAAGAGGCACATCTAGATAAACAAGAACTCCATACAAACTGTGCAAACACAAAGACAGAGCGAGAAACAAACAAACAAACAAAAAAAACTGATCAGTCCAGTGCTGGAATCTGTCAGCTCTGAAAACATCAGCGAGAACTGGATGAGTGCACTTCGCTGCAAATGCAACTAGCTCTCTACGTTTACTAAAATAATGATAATAATAATAAAATAAAAAATACAGAAGATCCAGAAATAACATTTGTTCAAAATATCTCCMATATCACATGTCCATGTTAAGGCCTGTGGACCAAATGTGGCCCGACAAGGAATTTTATGTGGCCTGCAATAGTTTTATCATTATTTAACCAGGACAATCCCATTGAGATCACAGATCTATTTTGCAAGTGCGGCCTGAGCCTGAAGCTAACTTATTGTACAGGTTTTTGGTGTGTGTGTGTGTGTGTGTGTGTGTGTGTGTGTGTGTGTGTGTGTGTGTGTGTGTGTGTGTGT
>NW_013952447.1:451284-453810 GCF_001266775.1 Austrofundulus limnaeus
GTGTGTGTGTGTGTGTGTGTGTGTGTGTGTGTGTGTGTGTGTGTGTGTGTGTGTGCCCGGAGAAAACCCACATAAACACGAGGAGAACATGCAAACTCCACAAAGAAAGACCCCAGGTCCGAACCAGGAATCGAACCCAGGACCTTCTTGCTGTRGGGCATCAGTGCTAACCAYTGATCCATTGTGCTGCCCTATTTATGTCTTAAAATAAACATAGGYTACTTTAAAACCAGCATTGACCATAAACTACGTCTTCCATTATGGACACTGATTATTTTACCCATGAGATGATGGCATCACACCACTAGGTGGAGGTGCACAKGGTTCAAATGTAGTTGGTAACCAGCTAAATTTGTTGTATTAAATCTCCATTTRACTGCATTTTCGCCAACCACTTCTAATGTTTATAAGAGGAAATGTTAAGGTGCTGTTTCTGTGCATGAAATACCATGTTGAGCTCAGYAATCTTTTCCTAGTGGTGCTCAGCCAGATTATGAGATCGTGCAGAACAATGTYCTCAAGGTTTRACCAAAATGGCTGCAATGCTCTCGTTTCTCAACACAAGATGATCTTAGTTTTCAACTCAGGCATGAAAAGCAGCAGGTAACATCCATTCCTTCAAGGATTACATGACTACATGAGCTACAATGTTAATTTCTGTTTGTGTTTTCCTCTTTATCTCTCCAYATTATTTACGGTTTAGTTTGTTCTTATATACAAACACAATAGTGGGTCCACTGGGCATCATCGACGTGCATCTTAATTAGCTACTKTGGGTAAACAGTTTTCTATTAATAGGTAAATGAGTTCACTTAAATTTTCACAAAACCTCTTCATCTGCCTTTCTAACCAACGACCAAGAGCAGAAATACGAGCTTTAGTGCACTGGCTTCTGCTCGTCTTACTCAAGCTTGTGGCCTGCATGCTCCCACAAATCCACACAAATTCACATTAAGGTGCTTTGAAGTGGAAAAAGCCTCAAGCTCTGTACCTTCTCTACATCATTCACACTCCACGACACAAACAACAGGAGACAGAGCCGGCACAATGAAAGCTCGCTGAAAAAGAAAAGGAGACGATGAAAACGTATAATCTCATCTAGAAAGACGGCTCTAAACAAGACACYATTTGCTTCCACACTGGACCGTGCAATCAAGTGTCTGTCATCACAAATCATTCATCACCTTTTCCCGTCCATTGTTGCACCCGCTCGGCTTATCTCGCTCTGTGCCGGTGCTGTAGGGCAGCAGAGGTCCAGCAAGAGGGGAGTAATGTTTAAAATATGGCACCGGCACTGCAAATTCCGCCCCAGGCCTCGTCAGACGTCCAACAGGACTTCCAGTAAATCAGCAGGCCGGATTCTATCTGGTGCACTTAAGAGTGAGACCCACTGATGGCTTTTAGAGGAAGATGAAAGCAACGGAACAAGCAAACTGTATGGAATTTAAATTACATTTGGTTCGGCATAGAATGACAGCACAGGTGTAATAACAGGAAGGATGGGGCAAAAAAAAGATGATACAGGAACAAATACATATCACCAGTGATATTTGCATGATTTTGTAAGCACTCTGGTTATATGATGGGAATGACTCACAGCTACTACCACACCAGATTTCAGCTCAATAACTGTAAAATTCACTGAGGTACAGCGGTTTTTGTGTATGCCTTGGTTGATAATCCTACCAGTGTTGGCAGATTGGGTGGATTTCCACACAATTGGGCTTGTTTTGAACATGCTGGGAGAAAAAAACAGCATTGGGCAGGTTGTTAAAATTTGGGCTACCTTTCACCTCATTTCACTGGTTTTTGGAAAGTATTCACAGRAAAAATTTTATCAACGTGTCACTATGAAATGGTATGGGTCAACGCCAGTGGTAAAAGCCCCAAATGGGAAAGAGATCCTGGAGACCTACGCCCTCCTTCTGCCGACCAATCCAAGGGCTATCAGGTGACTTTTGTTGTGCATATGTTTGCAGCTAATTCAACATGGTAAATTGTTGTACTGCCCCTTTAAAATTTTTGTATATTTTGACCCAAACATGCTGAGTAAGGGTATTGTAAAATAAAGTTTGTGTTTGGTGAAAATGGGCACAAAAAAGTAGGGGTAAAATACAAACTTTTATTTTTATCTGGCAACCCCCGATGCCGGTCTCACTCGTGCACTTGATCATGTAGCGTTTGCATGATCACAGTTATGCCTGAACTTAGTGAATAAACTAATGTTCCATCGGATCTAATATGTTTTTTGAAGTTGCTTCTACATGCTGCAAATGAAAAAAAAAAAAAGATTAAAAAAACGCTTTGCTGTCTGTAAGTTATTGTAACAGTAGTTTTGATCAAACTTAGCCTGTGTACCGGCTACGTGAATGTGCACTTTCACACCTGTGGGGTTTCTCACACCTTCACAGGAGGGTGTTGCAGAAAAGTTCCACTCAGACCTGGTTTCAAAATACGCCGTGTCAGAGACTCCGATCACCGGTGACGTGTAAACAAGTGCTGGATTGTGACAAAAATGTTACGGTT
>NW_013952447.1:455297-457319 GCF_001266775.1 Austrofundulus limnaeus
TATATATATACTAACATAAGTTTCAGAGGAGGTTGAGATTTGGGYTGTTTTATTTATTTTATTTATTTATTCTTTTGCAGTTGGTTTTATGTTGTTTTCAGATGGAAACTGTCAGTCTAATCTGGCAACCCTGAGCCTGACTGGGATTAGACTGACTCTARAATTTAATCAGTTACAAATGTACATCCAGTAATTACTTTCTGAGAGTTTGATCAGAATATTATCAGTGATTCATGAAATATTTTGCTAAAGGTACAGGCCAACACACACACACACAAGTAAAAACATTATTGCTCCTCCTTTTGCAGCTGAGTCATAATAAATGTGGTGCGTCTTGGTTGTAGGATTAACAGAGTATTACCAGMTTTAAATGCTAATGACAGACAAGACGCCTACACTTCTATCTCGGCATGATGAGTAAAAARATATATAATCTCATTATTGGATGGTACTGAAGTTATTTTAATCAGGACAGCTGGGATTTACCTGAAATTTCTAATTTAGCTTTGCCTGCTAAATTGAAAATTTAGATGAAAAGCTTACAGTACATCTGCAGTCCCTACAATCTAATGTATGTTTTAATGATTTATAAGTTAAAGTTTTCTGCATATTTATGTCAGACTTTTGTAAGTAATATTTAAATGGTAATTAGTAAGATTTGACAATACATGTACTGTATGAAAACATTAAACATATACAATACTGCAATAACTTATGGACTATAATGTTAAATTTGGATGTGAGTGGCTGAGATGCTAATGTAAATGCAGACTGCTGCAAATAATTTAATTAATTATTAAACCATAAGAGAGCTCATGCGCTGTTGACTTTCATGTAAGAGTTTTAAATTAAGATATTCATCTCACAGCAGAAAGAGAAAGACGTTGTTTCTTTTTGGGTCATACTTTGAAAATAATGTCTCGTGCAATATTGAGAGGATAGAGCTCAGAATATGAGCTAAAGTTCTCTACCAGGTACAGCCACACAAAATTTGATCGCAAYATGTAAAACAGACTGAATTATAATTGGGTGTGGCAGCCATCTTGAATCAGGATGACTCAGTTAGTGCTCAAAATATGTATGTGCTGTAGATATGTCTCAGCTAAAACTGACTGAGTTATGGCCGTTTTTCTGTGTTTTTAAGGTCAGTTGGCTGTGGCAGCCATCTTGAATTATGTTAATGGAATGTCCATCGACTACTTTCTTCAGGTTTTGTACASATTTTTGAAGTTCATGAGATTTTTTGCTAATGGACACACACGGGCAAAAATGTTAAATAGACCCTATTGTCACAGCAGGATTYTATCTGAGTCACTACGGTGCCACAAGCCTAAAAACAAGTGAAAAATAAAATACATGTGGTCAAAACTGCTTGTGTTATTTTTTTGCCTCCTCTGAAATGTGCTGCACGAAAGAGTGCAAAAAAAAAATACAATAACATCCAACACATAAAAACAACCCTTAAACAGGAAATGAAACACCAAATAACACCCAGAACCCCACGTCTATCTCTGAACCTCAAACCTCAAGGTGAAAACACAAAAGTCATCTACGTACGTATCCACACAACAACCTCTGTCTTCATGTGAAGAAAATAATACACGTGAAACAGAGAAAAAAAAAAAGCACATGGCTGATAAAACTTCATCTTCAACCTTCTGTTCCTGACACCTTATTTGCATAATCCAATTCTGGACCTGAGGTGGRTCACGTGGGTTTACAGCAGGCTTACACACTTCTGTGTGACTGRCAGAGAAAACGTCTGCTCCGATATTAAAAAACAAAAAAACACCCTAAGTAAAAAGAAAGAAAAATAAAGCCACTTGTGTTTTGCCTGTCTTGTGATTGAATAAAACATGCTTTAAGCAMAGACGACCTCCCATCATTGCAATGTGTCATTTGGTAGTTTTTGTACCATGATCAGATCTTGTGCCAAAAAGAGGCAGGTCTTTGCACACACACGATGTGCAGACATGACAGTTTTGTGTGTGTGTGTGTGTGTGTGTGTGTGTGTGTGTGTGT
>NW_013952447.1:457416-460445 GCF_001266775.1 Austrofundulus limnaeus
GTGTGTGTGTGTGTGTGTGTGTGTGTGTGTGTGAGGGTGTATGTGTGTGAGTGAGAGAGAGAGAGAGAGAGAGAGAGAGAGAGAGACAGAGAGAGAGATTATAAGCAGAAGCATGCACTCCTCTGCTCTGATTGTGGAGCCATTAAATCTGTGGCTAGAGGCATGACATTTTTTTAGCAAGACAAACTGTACAGCATTTAACTTCCACACTCTTTGTCTGTAAACTCTGATCTCTTTGCTACAAAAAACAACATCTGAAAGCAAACCAAAGCCTTGTTATTTACCACAAGGGTCACGACACAGGAAAAAATAAATAAAATAAAAAAAATTGAAGCCAATTTGCTGAGCCTGACGGACAAATGGCACAGAGTAGCCTCCAGTAGGGCAATCATTTGCTGCAACCAGGACCACATGATCAGAGGCATTATCCACTAGAGTCAGCAGCAGCATTACGGCCCTAAGTGGCCTTAACATGCTAGGTTAATGGTGGCTGACAAATACTGAGGGCTTTCAGCAGCAGCATAATCAGCCAGATCACCTCACACTGGATCACCGTTACACTGATAGAAAACAGGAAATCACATGTGTAGGCTGCAGGTAGAGCTAATAAGCGAGGAGGCTTGTTACACTTTATTAATAAACCCCAATGGGATCTCATTTCTAAGAGGACCTGCTCTACTTTTTTTAGTGTTAAAATCATTTGATTTTCTTATGATGCAGTTTGACATAATACACTGTGCTTTATGGTGCCATATATATGATATAGAACAGTGCAGTAGAATACAATCAGAACCCTAAAATATACTATAATAGGGTGCGATAGATGTTGCACACGATGTTGAGCTTGGATTATATATTGGGAACAATGCTCAGCCACTACCACACCAAACGTTAGCTGAATATCTGTAAAATTAGCAGAGTTTTAGCCATTGTTGAGTTTTTTTAAAGTCATTTGGAGGAGGCAGTCATCTTCAAATGGATTGTCTTAAAAGGGTAACAAGTTGTTGACATACACCCAGTCATTACTTTACCTTTTGAGCAATCCATTGTATATTTTAGTGGTACACACAAACAAACAAGCTCCCTTTAAGGACCACGTACTGACTTCTATTCACCTAACCTTGATCCTTCCTTACCCTAAACCTAACCATCACAAGTACATGCACACAGTAGGTGTGTATACGAGAAAAGGTCCTATAAAAGGTAACACACAATTGGTCCACCTTTGCTTTCGTCAGCGTGTGATAAATATGAAACAACACAACATGGGATGATACAATAAGGTATGACATACAAAACAACAATCCTACATAAAACAACAAAGTATGAAACAAATAGTACAATATAATAAGGCACGATACAGCACAATACAGTGTAGTGCATTATGATACTACAATACAAAGCAATACAATAAGGTATACCAATGTAATGAAACACAGATCAAATGTGATGCAATGACATGATGTAAAATATCTTTTCTCCTGCTCCTTTGGGAGCTGTCTTCTCCAAAACCGTCTAAAAAAAACTAAAACAAAACAAAACACACATGACCCAACTGTGAGACRCATCCTGGGATTTTTCTCTTATGAACACGAGTGCAGTGCAGGTATTTGGACTTAAATCTCCACTGGTTTGCCTCTATAGTCTGGCTCCTGGAAGGTGTACCTGACCATAAGTAGCCCCCCACCCCCCATCCCCACCACCCTCTCTGTGGGACTCACAGACAGCCTATCTGTCACTGAGGCCTATCTCTGTAGGCAGGGGCTGCTACCTCAGAAACATGAAGGATCCTCCCTAGCACAGGACAAAAAAAAAAAAAAAAACGAGGTGATGATCTCAAACCAAGGCTGAAAGGAGGGGGAGTGTGTGTGTGTGTGTGTGCGTGCGGGGGTGGGGGGTGAATGAGATAATGTGGAGAGGAGGAGAAGGAGGAGGAGGAGGAGGAGGGGAGAACGGCGATGATGACCGAACAGAACCCCAGAAACGTGGTTACTTACGTCTCTGAATTTATCCCATGATCTCCCGGTGAGCCACTTATCGTCCAAAAAATTGCCGCTGTCTGCGCGAGCGGAGACGCGTCCGAAGGCGACGGCGCACACACACAGCAAGGCGACGCTCAGCATCTGCGGACACACACACACGCATACACACACAACAACAACAACAACACAGAGAGAAGGACACACTGGGTCAGTCTGGAGAGGAGGAGAGCGCATTGATAAAACAGAGAAAGGCGCTTCAGACGCAACTAAAAGAAAAAAAAAACACAGCTGAATAGATGCTGGTTTTCACCCCCACCTTGTCGCAGCAGCGGCTCCCCCGGACTGTATGTGCTCGCTGCCGTTTTCTGTCACAAGTAATAGCAGCCTCTCCTCCCTCTCTCTTTCTCTTTCTCTCCCCTCCCTCTCTCTCCGCACCGGTTTGTCTGTGCGCAGCAGATGACGCGAGCGCGCATGGCACCGACCGTGCGCGGGCCCGCGGAACCTGGCTGCCTGCGTGTTATCAGGCCACAGCTACAGGGATCTGCACCGATTACTTTCTCTTATACCAAAGAAATTCAGTCATTCACAAAATTTAAACAATCAGTAATTAAAGGCCTAGCTCCAGAGTTTGAAGGTGGAATCATCTTGGACAGAGTTGGAGCCGCTTTGAGCCAACTTCAGACAAAACTAAATGTGGCGGGTGCTGTGTGTTAATAATTACCAACCTAAATTCAAAACACTGTTTTAGAAAAATAAGATTGATAACTCCACTTTAAAAGTACTGTAAGGCACGCAGACCCGCTTACAGATGAGGCTTGAGACAATTTCACAATTCCAGGAATTCATTTATTACATCCTGATTTTAATTTAAAAAGACTAGATTAAAACCCACTCACACATTAAAAGTCAGTTCTGGCTCAACTCAAGGAGGAGTGAAATTCAGGGTAGTGTCCTAAAAAGAAGAGAAGCACAGCAAACAAAAGAAAAATCGTGCACCAAACCAAAAGGAGTACCACCACCTGGAAAGGCCACCACCAACACCAGGAG
>NW_013952447.1:460455-467130 GCF_001266775.1 Austrofundulus limnaeus
CACAAATACAAAAAAACAAATTAAGAAAACAAACATTCAATTAAAAGATGTTAAAATACATATATAAAAATGATTCAGATGTCTCAGTCTGGTAGCAGGTAGCCAAGCATCAGTAGACTTTGGGTGTGAATTAATGTTCCATCCAGCAGACGTGAGGAACCCACAGAATCACTTTGAGCTGAACGTCGCTAAGCCAATCAGGGCAGAATGACGACCAGCAGGAGCCGATGAAGGTGTAACACAGCAACAAGTAAGAAGCCGGCCACAGAACCACACGGCTAGATAGGAAACCGGAAGTGAACACATTGGGCCTCCAGCAGAACACCAGCAAAGGGCAAACAGCAGCGTCACTGAGCCTAAAGTGTAGCTCCTCTAAAGGAGGAGGAATCAGGTAGACTCATTCTGGTAGCCATAAAAAGGATCAAGGGTCGTTAAACGCACCCTTCATGCACCCACTAGCCTGAGGCTAGCGTGCAGCACCCGCAACCATAGTAGTCTGAACCGGGAGGCAACCATGTCACACAGGTAGAGGGAGGGCCCTTTATATACAGGCAGCCAGCGCCACAACCAATTAGATGCAGGCACTTGTGTGGTGCATTCAAAGCCTACAGGGCATACTGCCACATTCATATACAGTATATATCAGATCTGACATTACATTTTAGAGAATTTGTTAGGAGTGACTCAGCTACTACCACACCAAACTATATCTCAATCGCTGTAAAACTGACCGAGTTTTAGCCATTTTTGTGCTGCGTAAACTTCATAAGATGTGGCAGCCGACTTGAATTAAACTAACTCATAAAATTAGTTGCATGGTTAATTTCTGAAAGTTTGAATAAAATCTTTTTATTGTCTGATGAGACAAAAAGGGTTGACTAACAGCTGATGCAAAGATTTTAATCAAAGATCAACTGACTCAGCTTCAACCACACCGACTTTTAACTGACTGGATGTAAAACTGACTGAGTTATAGCCATTTTTTGTTTTYGCTGAGGTCATTCAGCTGTGGAAGTATATTTTGTGGACCTTAAGAGTTAATCAGTTTTTGATGTCCATCTTATGAATACTTTCTGAGAGTTTCAGTGAAACCCATTTAGTGTTGTGAGATATGTTTATAACACTCAAATATACAAAAACATGTCACCGCTCACCTTCAGAGGCAGGCGGTAATAATACTAAAAAATAAAAATAAAAAAAAGCCAAAAAGGTTTTGCAGCAAAAGGCTGAGGAAATTAAACCTTTTTTTTCTGTCATGCAAAGTTTGAGCTTTTCCTTATTTTCTGGCTGAGAGCTGAACACACGAGTCCCGAAAGATTCACTCACATTTCTGAGTGATTAGTGTTGAAGGACTGATGGTCCACCCTGAAGATTTTCTCACCTTACAGGTGGAGCCACACGCCAGGAAAATAATGATTTAAAAGCAGAGTGCATCTAAACCTAATGGGGGGAAAGGTTTTTGGTCTCTTGTTGACTTGTTGCAGGAGTAAAAATAAATAAATAAATAAAAAACAAGCCCTTTGAGTAACTTTCAAATTTACTTTAAGCAGCCTTTTTGGACTTCTGGTTGGTCAGATCATTCATGTGTCCTCTCAAACCTTACCAGAATACAGAAAAATGGTCAGCACACTCTGGGTTGTATCTGCAGTGGGTTGTTACCATGACCTTGTCACGGTCCTTTGTGGGCATTGGTCCTATGTCATGGACATGCTGCCATTATGCTCCAACACACTCCAACCAGAACCCTTCGCTGCCACCATAAGCCACCATCTTGCTATCCATGTCGTGTGTATGCTGCAAACTATCCGAGGTGTTTTTAAAAACCCCTGAAGACCTCAACAATACCCTGCAAAGACCATCTATGTTCCGTCTGATTCTTTCTACACATCCAAATAAATGGACTGTATGTGGCACCTTTCTATCCAACCAAGATACTCAAGTGATTTACAGACCTCATTCCACACAGCACTCTACTCTCTACAAAACTAATCTAGATAAGTCATTCTATAAAGACCAATCAGTGCTTTAAATCACACTCAGACACTGATGGGACACAGGTTCACTGTCTTGCCCATAGAAACTTCAACCTATGACTGAATAGGGGTGGAATCGAATCAACAACTCTCACATTAGAGGATGACACCCACTCATCCGCAGCCGCCCACAAGAATGGCTGCCTCCCTGCATGTAGGTGAGTGYACCTGTATTTTATTATCATTTTAGAACCTTTTCTGGCAAAAACCTATTGTTAGAACCAATAGTCCTTTTGGAAACCAAAGCCTGGTCCTAATATGGTGGAACACYGGATGTTAGGGTTAGCCTACARAAATGACTGGAAATKAATGAAAGTCAACACACTGTCCTAATAACGATATGTGCTTGTATTTGTTAGCTTTTTATGGCTTTTCTGGTATAAACACCTACCTTGTCAGGACCAGTAGATCTTTTGGAGACCAAAGCCCRTCATAATATGGTGAAACACCATTTCTGTGGTCAGAGGTTAGATTTAGGACTAAGGTGTGAACTGAGGGGTGGCTAGGTTTAGGCTACAGAAATGAATGGAAGCCAATTCACGGTCCTCATAAAGATAGAAATAGAAACTTTTKTGTGTGTGTGTGTCCAAGATGTTATACCTCACGCTAAAAGCACAAACCCAATTAATCCAATAGAATTTCTCACAATCAGCTGCTTTAAAGTAGGTGATGGAAATCATACCTCACCTAAATGTGCTGACATAAAAGCCGCAATAGCCCACCATTCAGCGAACAATTGTCTCCTGATTATTCCTTCACTACAAAGAAGGAAGGAGGAGAGCAGAAAAAGTAATGATTTGAAATGCAAAGAGATATTGAAAATATAAAAAAAGAACCCTTGCAACTTTGAAGAAGGCCGTTAATTTCAACATTCTTAATACACGGCTGCAGAGGACGGAGGCATGCTGGTCAGGTGGGTCAGGCCATTATTATGCACAGTTGCACATCTTCATCTTCATAGGAGACTTCAGGAAAGGCAAGTGTGTGTGTGTATGTGGGCATGTTGAAAAGACAGAGTGCAGGCATTTGAAAGTCAAATTGGAGCTTTAAAGCATGCATGGCTGCAGAGGAGTGACACACAAGAGTGTTTCTAGTGGCGTACGCACAACCAGACAGGCAGAATGGTCAACTCTGTAAGTACTCAAACACTTACAGACATAAAAAAATACCATTGCTTCATGCAATGTCTGAACTCATTTTGAGAGGAAGTTTGCAGCATGTAAACAGGAAGCTGGTAGTAGCTGTGGTTAAAAATGTACTGCTTGACTTTGATCCACGCTCTGTTCTCCACGTGAGGAGATTTAATCTTAGAGGGGAAAACAAATGTTTCATTTGAACTTTTCTGTGGCTCACTTTTTAGGTTGGTGCGAGCGGAGGCGAGGTCTGTGCGTCTTCTAGCCCAGAGGGTTCATGCATTATTCACTCGGAGACATTAAAGATGTAGATGTGGTCAGAGACATATGCACAGACACACACACGCACACACACGCAAACAAAGATTTTTATTCTTTGACACAACTGTAAAGATTTTCATTCTTTTTTAAAGCAAATGAATCAAAATTGCACATTACWGCCTCAATGTTTGAACATGCAGAGTCAGGAACGTTAAAAAAAGAACAAAATGGGACAAAAAAAGGAGAGAGAGTGAAGAAGTGTGTGTGTGAGAGAGGCAAGAAACGTGTCTGAAGGAGCAGAGATTTCACAGCTCAGTGCCTCTGTCACAGTGCACCTGCTCCCCAGGATGGAGGGAAGGAGAAAATGAGGTAAAAACGGGTGGTGAGGTGARGAGTTTCCAGGAGAAGGGAATTTAAAATGCATTTAAAAAGTTGCAGCGAGCAGACTAAAGGAACAGATACACACTGTTTGGCACTAAGTTGTAAAATGAACATGTTACACCACACACTAACATGTCCTACTARACCTCAACCAATATTATGGAATGTCCAAACTTGATTTTCCTATGCTACTGATGAAAAGAATGAATAAAATGATCTTCATGTATAATGTGKGTTCACATTTTCTACCAACCTGCAGCTCTGGAGTCAACTAAGAGTCAATATTTGTCTATTAACAAAATATCCAATAAACCATTGGATAGATTTTAGTAAAACTTTCAGGAATTAATCACTGTAAACAATAGATTAACTTTTGGAATCAAATCCAKTCAAGCTACATCCAACTGATATAAAAACACACAGAAAAAAAAAAACAGCCAATTTTACAGATTTTGAACTAGCTTAGTAGCTGAGAGTCATTAGTCAACACATGATCCAAGTGTTACTCATTGTGTGAGATCTTTGCYTTAGACTTTAGTTGGAGTTAATGCYGTTTAAGTGTGCATGATTTAATTAGTTTTAAGAGATAAGAGACAACAGTGGGGCGAGTGCTGTCCTGCGAAGCGGCCAGCTTAGCGGTCAGTATAAGGTCAGTGTTTCTGCCTCAGGATGGAAAGCTAATAGCAGTATAATGACAGAGGGGGGAAACTGGAAACTGGAGATAAACCAAAAAGGGCCGTCGCTGAGATAGAGAGAAAACCTGAAGGATACTAAAGAGAGAAAAACAGGACTGTGGGGAAAAGGTGGGGGAGGGGGCGAGAACAAGATAAGCAACATAAAAAATGTATAAAAAATTCTACCTCACACTTCTGTTTTATTTAAAGAACTCCATTTGATAAATTACAAAAAGCCCCACTTGTTTTAGCGATTTAGAAAAATAAAAGATTTTGCACCTAAAACTATTTTTAAATGTCCTTTATTATTAAATCTTTTTCAAATTAAAACAAAATGACTATACCTCCATTCTGAACCACCACCTGATTCAAAAATCCTTCTGACCTMATTTTTTACATCATTATGTCCACTTCCTGTTGATAATAAATGTGTCAGCAGTATGAACACAACAGGATGTCTGTAAATATTAATGTGAGGCAGCCAGACTCACATGTTTGATTAAAATATGTCTTTCTGACAGATTAGAGAAGAAATGCTCATTTATATGCAAAAACGTTAACTGAAAAGACACTTGTTTCTTCCAACATTTCACTGTTCAGGGGAGAACTTCCAGTGTTTCAGTCATGGAGTTAGTGCTCCACCTTGTGGTTAAAGACACACATTACACYAAACTAGATCAGAAAGCAACAAGTGYAGGTTTCCATACKGTAKTGCCATACAAACCTGAACCAAATATAAGCTGTAAAATAAGGTATTGAAATAGAAAAAACAATTTGTAGTATTTTTTGTAACTGTTATATATTTATTTTTAGTCTGAACAAAAAGTATAGAAGTATCTCCTTCAACAGATCCAAACATCAGGATTCCTACATACGTTTTTTTTTAAAAAAGCTACAGACTCACATTTACAGATTTCTCTATCAATTTTTGGTCCAATTTTAAAAATATTAAATGCAAGGTCATGAAGACCAAATTAAAAAATGGTAAATGGACTGTACTTATATACAGTAGCACCTTCCTATCCATCCAGGATACTCAAGGCACTTTACACTACAACCAGTGCCCTTATTTACCCATTAACACAGCACTCTACTACACTCTACTCTCTACAAAGCAAACATGTACAAATCATCTTTGGAGACTCATCAGTGCCAATCACATTCATACACTGATGGGACACTCATCACAGACATTGGGGGTGAAGTGTCTTGCCAAGGGACACKACAACTGAGACAACTTGAAAGGCAGATCGAACCAGCAACCTACCGGTTCCAGGGCAACTCCCCTAACCACTCTGCCACAGCAGAAAAATAATAACTCAAATTAAAATGAGAATCATGAAGAAATAAAACCTGTACTATCTTTTGTTCCACATCAAGGTTTAATTTGTCCTTAAATTAGAAACTGATTCAACAACTCGGCAGTAGAGCTAAAATGCGATGAGGTGAGAGCTGAGAACATGCTGTGAGTGTGACATAACATTATTTTCAAGTTTGGCTAAAGCAGCCACAACTCTTTGTCATTTCCTAACATATAAGGATCTTAGTTTAAAACTCTGGTGTATATGATGGCAATTTAAAAGTAATGCTAGGCCTTTAATTTGTTTGTTCTGCTTTATTTTGTCGATTGTAAAATGTTCTTTACATTTAAAAGTAATGTGTAATACTCAGTTTATAAATCCTGTTTTGCTCAAACTAAAGTACTTTTCACAAAAAGGCAGATGCTGATTTTCTTTGTAGTTCTATCATTTGTTCCCTGATGTCAGCACAGGACAAAAATCCCAGCCTGTTTTAATTTATTAGATTTTAAACGAGACAAGTTTTGTTGAAGCACTGAGTTATTTATCCCTTTTAATTATATATTATACAGAACAATTCAGGAAAAGAATGTTTTTGTTGTCAGTTTTAAMCACTCGACTCTGTCCGATCCAAACGACACTGCTCTTTGTTCTGCCTCAGACATTTCTCCTCTTCCTTCAGACTGATACAGTCGTGACCACAACTCTCCATGGGAGACTCTGTAGATTGGATGCCYCAGGGTGATAAACTATTGATACGGGGCTCAGGTAGCACACCTGATATCTGTGGGGGTGTGTATGAAGAGGAGGAGGAGGGAAGAAGAGCCACACAGAAAGACAATAGGACTGGAGGAGTGAAGGGCTTAAAACCGAGAGAAGATAGTTTGAAACATGT
>NW_013952447.1:468660-469618 GCF_001266775.1 Austrofundulus limnaeus
GGAGGATTAAGTGGATGCTCAGGGCCCGGCGGCCAATCGTGGAGCTGCGTGATGTGGTGATTCAGGACACTGCTGAGAAAATGGGCTGGGCAGGGAGGTGAATGCATGGAAGGAGACGAGCAGCCTGTGTGCGGAGGGCAGATAACAAACAGATCACTGTTAGAGAAGAAACAAGGATTTGTGTTTTAGTTAAAACTCCCCGCTCTCAAAACGCCCAAACAGCAGCCACCACCACCACCACCTCCCCACCCAACCCCCACAAAAAAATTACTTTGCATTTCAGTTTGTTTCACTGTGCTCGCATGGTGAGAGCAGAAAAMTACTTGTGTGTTTGAAAACTGAGCTCTAAGTGGTATTTGGTGTAAACAGCGTTTTTACACACTCTACTGTAAACACCAAAAAGTTATACGTGTACGACTGACTAAATCTGAAAGAAAAAAAAAATCCAGAAATACTATTAAAAGTAAAARTATGACAGTTTTACTTACTTGTAGCTGTCATGTTGAATTCTGAACCTGGAGCTGTCAAGAGTTACWTTTCGAYAGGGAATTCCCACTGGAGGGGCATTCCAGTTTAAATTCAYGACTTATAAGTTGGAAATTCCCACTTCCCAGTACAACTGAGCCGCAGCAAAAGTAGCCAGCAAAAACACAGTGAAATGGAAATTTTACATGGYGAATRTTGCTGGCTGCCGGCTACGTTTGAACCTCCACCTRGTGGTGGGATTCGTCATTTCATWGGWAAAATAATGGACARSCGTTATGGGAGATGCAGTTGTAGTTTAGGCTCAATGCTGGTTTTAAAGCAGCATCTTTGAAGCTTTCGCAAGTCACATAAAATGCAGGGATGGGCCACATATGACCTGTGGGCCTTGAGTTTGACCGGTGGTCTAGAACAGTGTTTCCCAAAGTTGGGGTCGGGACCCAAAGTGGGGTCCGGAAACATCAAGGTGGGGTCC
>NW_013952447.1:470423-496592 GCF_001266775.1 Austrofundulus limnaeus
GGGATATATCGTATCGTGACACCTCTGTCATGATATGTATCGTATCGCCAAATTCTTGCCAATACACAGCCCTAGTTATTAATGAAGTTCGTGTACTCAGACCAGTAATATTTGGGGTCACAAGTTTAAGCCATCGATATTTTGTGGGTCAGAAGATAAAAAGTTTGGGAATCTCTGGTCTAGAAGGTCTTGAACATGGCAAATCACAGTCAATTTAATATATTTCATAACATCACAAAAAGTTTTGATTGAAATGGTTTCTTCTAAGCATGAAATGGTTTGGTTTGACACTGGCAGGGAAGGCAGCAGGGGCTATAATTTTTTTCAGGAATACTGGGCCTTTAATTTATTTATAGTTTCAGTAAAAGAAGATGGTTGACCACAACTTTTATCTTCATAATAAAGTAGGTTACCTTATAACTGATGGTGTACAGCAGTACTCTAACTAGGATTGCCATGTAATATCCAGTCATTCAGTTGACTTTTATAACTTTCTGATGTGTGGATATAAATTCTAAACACAACAGATCTGAGAGGTCCAACATATTGTCCATTTTGGAATTCCAAACTTTTCCAGACTCAAATTTTYAGACATCTAATCCAATTTTGAGTCTTTTTTCACATTAAAACATCTTGAATTTTAGTTTGTTTCTACAAATTTTCTTTCTTTTGTTTTAATCTGTAAACAGGTTTCCTTCACAGCCTTTTGGGGTGTTAGCATGTTCTCCCTGAGCACTCTTTTTTTACGGTTTCTTCACCCAGAAATAACCYCATGCAGGTCAAGAAAAAGTTCTGTGAAAAAGAGTATTTTTTAATTGGATTAAGCAGCTAATGTTGACATTGCAAACAGGGTTACCTCGAAAAAAAAAGTTGCATTTCCTCTTTCAATTTAGAGAAATTTGCAATGCCAGTGGTAACAGATCTAAAACTTGACATTACGGTGATAATGCTCATTTTTTTCGATTAAATTCRACAATGAAATACCTTGTTTGTCAGACCAACTTTTATGACATGCTGATTTTGAGATTCTTAAAATATGCAACTGTAAATAAATTCAGGAAACTTCAATGTKTTATTTTTCATACTTTTTCACAGAAAGGTGCCTTATGCCAATAAGATAAGTTGGAATCCACACCTTATTCTGAGGCAATGGACAGAATAATTTGTGTGGGTTTTGACTGAGAAAATGTMAGTAACATCATCTGTCTCCATAACACTGACATGAAATTCATGCCCAAATCAAACTCTGGAAGTGGTCATTCAACTAGATCTGTTACAAAAGGACAACTGATATTACCAACTTTTAAAAACTGTTACGGCCAGAGGTATTTCTTCTGTGTTTATACTAAAGCATGGAABGACATTCCTCAAAACATAAAGTCCATTTCAAAACTACAGCCCTTTAAGAAGAATCTTGTCTGCCATCTGCTGGACACTTTTTGTTGTGCTCATATTTAGATGTCCTATTTTGCAAATGCTGCCTTTTTGAAATTTGGTATGCTTGTTTGTCTTTGTGTCTATGGTGTATAATGATGTGATTGTGATGCTGTAATTCTGAGTGTTTTATGTGCTGCAGAACAGGAACCTGCTGTAAAACAGCAAWTATGCTGAGTCAGGCTTGATTTTTAATAATCTTTTCCTGTTAAATCAATAAATCAAAATCAAATCAAATCATTTACACATATATGTTGCAGAAATAAAGCCTCCCTACCAGCTTAGAACAGTGGTAGTGAGGTTGTCTTSTGACTGGGATCTAAGTAAAAGTTTGAATCATTTACACTTTTTTGTTTTACTGCACATAAGCACTACAGCTGCTGCTATGTGACAGTCTTCAATAGATTAAAATTAATAAAAAGATAAAACAGGTAAGAGATTAACTGTTCATAATCATACAAACAGATTTAACTTTACAGATCTGAATGTTTAAGTCAAAATATGTAGATAACTGCTGTTTTCATGAATTTGTTCATATCTAAACTACTGCTCAGAAATATATGAATTAAATAACCAACAGYGTAAACTACAGACATAATGAACAGTCGCCTAAAATAAAAGCCAATACTTTCAAAATATTCTACAGTAATTTTACACACAAAAAAGCTTCTTTTGACCAMAYGAGAGGCAGATTCTTGCTGTGAAGAATAATAATTAAAAAACACAGTTCAAATTAGTTGTTGCAGCAGTTGAATAACAGCAGTGAATCCACTAAAATACCACTAATTCCTGAGTCACATACTGTATATTGACACACATTCTCATCTGTGTGATAAACAGGGCAAGCCCTGGGCAGTTTGGTGCCCTWTAGGTAAGACCTTTAGGCAAAATTTCAGGTGACGTCCCTCGTGCATTTTTTTTTAAATCTCACTGACAAAGTATCAGATCCAAGAAGTGTGACTAACTAATGACGCTTATCTAAACTATCAGCAGTCATAAAGTCTCCCATATCAGAGGYTAAAGTACCTGAGGGAGCTGGTAGTTTCAGTCCTCACTGAGGACTCACTCACAGTAAGTTTTTTTCTTCTTCCGCCACTCCCTTTCGTTTCCATCTTGCTACACCGCCTAGYCCCGCCTCTAAACCACCCCTTGTGCAAGGGACTGGGACTTACATGTTCCCCCACGCCGTGTCAGTTCCCGGGGACCTATATAAAAAAAACTTCACTCTTATTTATTTTCTTCCTTACCTCCCCCCTTTTTTTGTAAAAAAAAAAATATTTTAATTTCTGTTCAGGTTACGTCTCGACGGTACTTATTCCCCCCTCCGATCGTATCACCTGTCAGTCTGTAAAGGTAAGGCCATTGAACGACTCACACACACACAGGTGGAAGAGGTGTTTKTACAACAGGTGTCTCGGCCGCTCTGTCCGATTTTTACACCGAGAAACTTCTTCTCACGGGCTCTGTTTTATTCGCTGACGTTATGTATGTGTATAGGAATGAGTAACTTTACGAAGATATATATTAGACGCGTTTTCCCCGTTTATATTCTGCTCGGAAACAGCCGAAACCAGCTGAAACTCAGGTGGAGTCAGCCTGTGTTGCGTTCAGTAGCTTCAGGAAATTTCCACACCGACATTATCACTGGTAGAAATTACAAACGCATTTCGCCATGAATTAATTCTGTGTTGCCCGCGTAAATATACATTTACCAGCCAAAGTTTTCATTTAATATTTGAGCATACGGTGATAGTATTTGCTTTAAATTATTCTACTTTGTATTAGCTGCCCAGAGCGACCAGGCTTTGACTTTTTCTCAGTGAATTACTCTTTTCTTAAAACGTTTCCAATTAAAGGGGTTGTACATTTTATTGACGTAGCTCACCCACACAGCATTTATTGCTTCATTTTAAGTGTATTAAGGCTGCAAACTGATAGTAAACTCAGCATGTTTGATGAAAATGTAAAGTGTTTTCCAAAAGCTATAAAAGGATCAGCCCTSCTGTCTGTGCTGCCTGCTTGCCATCACGTTGCATAACATCACCTGATGTTACAGGGGGACAAAAAGGTGTGTGGAGTTGATTTTTAATCCACAAGCATGACGTGTCTTAAGACACATTTTTACAGACATGCATGTTGTTGTGAAACGTCCAACCTACTCGTCAATTTTGAGATTCGCTCAATAAGATATGTTTTTTTTTTTTTTGTGGTATGGCTTCAACTCTGAAGGCTGTCTGTGTCATGAGATGAGTCTTCACCCAAAGCCAACACCTATTATACACGATGAAAGGATAAACCCACCTCAGCTGACATGCATACCACYGCAGAGCACCTGTTCACTCAAATTCTAACCCAGAAAAAGACCGTCTTTATAGACAAAGTAAGAGGAGACATGATTATCACCATTCACCTTTTGTACCGAATAGCTGCTTTCACTTGTTTTAGCTCAGTTTCCAGCCACTCCTCATGGTCATCGCTGCTCCAGGATTTGCAGCACATTACGTTAATGAGATGCTGTTACCGGAAACCTACTGGAAACTTTTGTCTCGCTACCCTCCTGTAAAAGTTTATTTGGTGTTACAACGCTTAACTCTGACTTAGATAAAGCCTGTCGGACCTGTTCTTATGTTTTGGCAGTTGTGCTGAGACATGCAGTTGTTTAAGAAAAAAAATCCTGTGACACACGAAGACTGAGCTGCTTGTCTCGACCAGGACACGCTTGTAAATGAGGTTTTAAATCCGAAGGTTTTTTTTTTTTTGTCTCGACCAGGACACGCTTGTAAATGAGGTTTTAAATCCGAAGGTTTTTTTTTTTTCTGGTATCAAAACGATTAAATAAAATACCACATATAGAGTCATGACATTAGAAAGTGTATGAGCTCAAAACTTTTGTAGTTGTTAACTTTGAGCTCCTGTTTTCTTCATTTCCAGGCTTTATTGGCTTTTACAYTGATCTTGGCTCTGTGTAGTCCTTCTGCAATGCTGGTGGAGCTTTAAAAGATAAGAGCATAAGAAACTAAGAGACCATGTTGTCATAATAAACATTATTTCATGTGCCCTGGCATGGGAAAGTAAAGTGCATTTTTTTCTCCTCACAGCTCTTTCAATTATTTATTTTTTGGACAAATTTAAACCTGAAATTTATTTAAAAATGGAGTGTTGGACACATTGTCTTTAAAACATTTTTTTGCAGTGTGGTTTCGTGGAAGTGTCACGAATAATTAATACCTTACCTGTTACAGATAGCTCATTCAGCAACATTAGTCTGGATAAATGGTTTAATTCTGACTGGATTAACAAGCTAATGAATAACCTGAACAGGTYCAAGACTAAAGCGGATCGTTGTCATCTTTAAATGACTCCCTTTTCAAAAACATCACAGTCATTCAAGTGAACATTATTTTTATACTTTTCCCGGTACCTACAGTTTTACATCACCCAATTATTTACATAGTTCTTTGCTTCCAAGCTCATAATTACCAGAAGCTAACTAAAAAAATTAGAGGCAGAGTAAATATTTATAAAATAGTGTTTACATGAACCGCTCTAAGAGATTGGCRTTTTAAGCCGGCATTCCACTTTGGTCTGGCAACACTCAGACTAGGCATTAGCTCATCAGTCCAGTCAGAAGTAAACTCTGTTTAACTCAAAGATCTATCTGCAACAGGTAAGATGCCATTATGTCATACCCTTTCCATAGAACCTCATTTCAAAAGATTTGAACTTTGCTTTTAAACATTTATGGAGTCTTAACTCGCACATACCACTGGCATATTTCTATTGCTTACATTGATAAGCTGCCTTTTGTCTTTTTGTTGTCATGTTGGATTACATTATCAGGGTTTAACCTTTTGAAAGGATTTTCTGCTGACGTTTCTGCTCAACCTTTTACACTTTGAGCAGGTTAAGAATGTGCCCCTTGGATTTTTTTTCCACCAATGGCAAATCAAATATGAATTCAAAGCTAATATGATCTTTGTGCCCATTTGTCCATATTATGCTGATTTTTTTTCTTAATGTTAACTTTTATTAACATGACCTAAGCCTGAAAAGATGCAAGGCAAAACAACTTGAGTTGACTTAAAAATCCAATCTGCCCTTTCATACACTGATACAATGAGCTGAAAGCAAAACCAGCCAACATGGTTTCCGCACGTCAAGGTCAACCATGTCTGCATTAATTTTTTTTCACTGAACTAATACGTGCTGCTTTGAACAAAGGTCAAGTAAGTGGTGCTGTATATATGGATTTTCGTAAAGCGTTTGACACAGTTGATCATTATACTCTCTTATAAAAGTTGATTTCTTTTCAACTTTCATCATCTGCAAACACAGGTTTTCCTCTTATTTGACAGATAGGTGTCAGGTTGTGAAACATGGAAGCTCTGTGTCCGGGTCTCTGTCCTGTTCCGCAGGGTAGCATACTGGGCCCATTGCTTTTCCTATTATACATAAATGACCTTCCAAAAATATTGAMGTATTCAAATATTTTAATGTATGCTGATGATACTGTTCTTTTTTTGGTCTGATTTCAATATTGAATCTACAGTATTAATAGTCAGTTACAAGCAGATCTTCAGACATTTCATGGTTGGCTTCAAGATAATCTTTTGTTATTTAATGTTAAAAAAAACTGTGTGCATGTATTTTTCCTCCCCCAGGAGACATTTCAATATAACAAATCAACTCACTTTTTTAAACAAACCCCTTGATATTGTCACTACCTACAAATATCTTGGAATTACTTTGGATTCTCATTTGACTYATCGTGATTATGTACAAGTCTTAACCACTAAGTTGAAACAGAAATTATACGTTTATTCAAAAATTAGATCCAATCTGACATCTTCTGTTTCAAATATCTATCTTCATGCCATTATACTCTCAACCATGTCGTACTGTTTACCTGTTTGGTCTCTTACAACAAATGAAATCTTAGAAMCCATAGTTAGGCTCTACAACAGGGCCTACAAAATTCATAAAAAACTTCCTGGTTGGACTCATCACTGTATAGTTCTTTCACTGTCTGATGCCTTGACTTTTCAGAATGATGTTTTGTATAGTGGTATTAATTTATATTTTCAGATCCAAGGTGCCAATTATGGAACTCTGTGCATTGCTGCCCAAATCAAATTCTGGAAGTGGTCATTCAACTAGATCTGTTACAAAAGGACAACTGATATTACCAACTTTTAAAAACTGTTACGGCCAGAGGTCTTTCTTCTATTTTTATACTAAAGCATGGAATGACATTCCTCAAAACATAAAGTCCATTTCAAAACTACAGCCCTTTAAGAAGAATCTTGTCTGCCATCTTCTGGACACTTTTTGTTGTGCTCATATTTAGACGTCCTATTTTGCAAATACTGCCTTTTGAAATTTGGTATGCTTGTTTGTCTTTGTGTCTATGGTGTAATAATAATGATGTGATTGTGATGCTGTAATTCTGAGTGTTTTATGTGCTGCAGAACAGGAACCTGCTGTAAAACAGCAATTATGCTGAGTCAGGCTTAATTTTTAATCATCTTTTCCTGTTAAATAAATAAATCAAATCAAATCAAATCAATCATCCTGCTGTGTCAAATCAAGACAGTTACGTCATAAATGCAGTATGTGTCCATAGGTGAATAAAGAAATTATGTCCGAGGCAGTCTTGGACCTGTTCAGATTATTCATTAGCTTTTTGCAGATTACAAAAAAACAAAACAAACAACAAAAAATAAACATCCTGCTCTGTTTGGCTTTAACAGATGTAACAGTTTTAGACATTTTCTCTGTGAAAGCTGAAGTAATGGTTGCTAAAATGTTGTAATTTGCTTTGTTGTTCTTGTTCAGTAACTAAGTGATTCAGCTGGGAACACAGTGTTTATGGTTACCGATCTGAACATCTCTGCAGCGACTCAATATGTAGTTGAGCTGTGATTGTGAAGGAGTTCAGTGGGTCTTTGTAGAAGTGGGAAAGGATATGTCAGTGGATTCAGGTCACTTTCATTTTTTTTATTCCTTATGTTTCTTTTCAAAGTTTCTCTGGTGAGTTTCATGTTAGAGGAAAGATCCTTCTCCAAAGGACATATAAACTTACAAATATCACTATTTGCATATGGTGCATTAATAGTGTAAATCTATGGAAATATAATTGTGTGAAATTTGACTGACTGATRATAATGATGAGGAAGATGATGCATTGTTTTTTTTACGTATTTTGATGTTTTTCACAGCAGGTTTTGCTGGAAAGCTTTCAGCTTGACTATAAAGCTTTATGCAAAACAGATTTTATTATTATTTTTATAGTGGAATATTGTATTCTGGGTTGAACAGTCGAATGGCGGTTAGCGCTGTCGCCTCACAGCCACAAGGTCGCAGGTTTCACTCCTGGCCTTTCTGTGTGGAGTTAGCATGTTCTCGCTGTGCACACATGGGTTTTCTCTGTGCACTCTGGTTTCTTCCCATAGACCAAAAACAGGCATGTTGGGATAATGTAACTCTTAATTTGTCTCTAGGTGTGAATAGAAGTTTCGTCTCTCTTCCTTTGGATGACCTTATAACCTGTACAGGGTGTACTCCACCTCACTATGGTGACACATGGAGACAGGCCCCAGGAGGAGCGGGTAAAGAATATGGATGGATAACGTTTCCCGCACATACAGCTACAAAACYTTTTAATAATCTCTCATCTCACGTCCTGTTTTTGTGTAGACAAGGTAGCTGAAGTGCTAAGCTAACGTTGGCGTGCTCCTCTGTTTTGATGACTAGTGGTTGCACATTTCCTGGTTGAAGTTGGTAATGTGCTGACAAAATTTACTAAAGTTGTGCTTACATTCACATGTTGCAGTTACATTGTATGTTTAAGGTTTGATATTTACATCATTTTCAACATGAGTCCAACATGGTTCAGTATTTCAATTAAGAAGTTCTGCAGTTTTTCATCTCCACTTTGTCCTCATCGATCGATCATTTACTCTTTCCTTTTCCCTTACTTTTCGTCTAGATGCTGCTGTCACTGTGTGCAGGGTAACCAGACACTATTGTCAGTAATCTAAGTCATGACGCAGCACAGTCCTTGGTGGACAGTGGTTGRTTTCTATGGTTTCCATCAACAGTCTGGGCCTTCAAGTGTTCATTAGGTTAACATTCGGACCGTGCTGGTCCGGTCGGAGCGGTGGCCGTCTCCGGTCCTGTCTGTAAGAGCTGTTTGCAGAGGGAAACAGGTGGCTGATGCATTTTATACTTAAACATTGTGCTGAAACTTCAAAAAGCTGTCTTTGTGTTGGCCATGGTTTTGTGGAGAACTTCATTACCACAACTACTTGTGTAGTTGTTTGTAATTTTGTCAGCAGACTCCCCCAAYGTAACGGCAAAAGACAGCAAAGTTAGTTGTTGAGCATTAGAATAACAAAAAAATTATTGATAACTCGTCAAAAAGAGTTTTTTTTTAGCATTGAGTTATAACTCAAAGAATGAGCATGAATTAGAGGCATATTGGTGCTGGCTATACAGACATAATGACTCTTTGTGCTTGTGTTCGTGAATAGAGGTTGAAARTGACGTTGGTACTACCCACTCCATGTCTGTGACAATTGTGTGAAGAAATGGAAAGGTTTTATCTCAGGAAGCAGAGGGTGAAACTATTGAGAGTAAAAAAAACATATCTGTACTAACACTGGAGCATTTTTGTGGTTAGTTTTAGTGTTTGGCTGTTTTCTCTTGTTATAAAAGAGGACTGATCAAAGATGGGGCCAGAGTGAAACTCTCTCAGTGATAGGCTGAAACTCTCTTAGTGATAGGGATTAAAAGACAAGATAAAAGCTTTTTGTCAGGGTTTAGGTGATGTCAGATGAACTGAAAGGATCATCTGACACAGTGAGCTGTTATGATGCTGCTTCTCTGTTCTTCAGGAGAACCCCCCCCCCCCCMCACACACACACACACACAAATAAAAGTCTGTTTTATCAATATAGCAACTTTCTATTTATATTATCTCATGAGTATTGGTTCTATAAAATGTATAATACTGTGTGACTTCTATTTAACAAGTAATGCTAATATAATAATTAGGGCTGGGCGGTATGACCTCAATTTCATATCAGGGTATAAATTGAACCTCTTCACGGTAACGGTATATATCACGGTAGAAAACTATCATGAAAAGTAAAGATAATGTAATTTTTAGAGCTTTTTTTTTTTTTTTTTTGCAGAAAACTAATCTTAATCAAACCCAGCATTTTTGCTTTAATATCAGCCTGCCATACAATGAGCTTCTGCCTGCTGAACTTATAAGCTGCTGTTCTACTGCGAGCTCATCTTCATCATCAGAGCAGAAGCCGACTTTACATTAGCAAGTTGGATTTATGACTGAACGAACATCCAGGTCTTTTTTTATCATCTTTGTGGTGGGTAACAATACATAAAAAACAAGTTTTTTCTCTGACAACTTGGGGGTGAAAAAATGGTTGTTGTTAAAGCTTTGCTCTGCGCCACGTGGAGGGAGGGAGGAAATGATCCCGACGTAACTTTTCTACAGCAGGAGGAGGAAATTTTGAGGATTTATTCTCACTATACATGTTTTAAAACGCTAAAATTTCTTCTTTATATTTCAAACTCCTCCTGCTCAGTTGTCTCTGCACTCGCAGCCCTGCTGACAGATGCGATGAGGTAATGACGATATGACAGTAGAGGATAAATTTCTACCGTAGGCCAACTTCAGACCGTTTCTACCCTCTACCGCATACACCGCACAGCCCTAATAATGATTTTTTTATTCTGACAATATTATGTATTTGTTCTAAAGTGGTAATGAGGTTTGTTTTATAAACACTGTGCCTCTTTAAATAAGTACATAAGATGGTAAATGTGAACATTACCCATTTATTAATTAGATTTTTTTTATCGTTACAGCCATGTCGCTACCATCATCTCTGCTGCTTCTCCTTGGACTCATCACCTGGAGTCCCAGCTCAACGTGGGGCGCTAAAGTGATTGTGGTCCCACCCATTATGTTTGAGTCTCACCTCTACATCTTCAAGACGCTGGCGACAGCTCTACTCCAAGAGGGCCAYGAGAGCCATTTTCTAGTCTCAGAGGGTCGTGAGGTCCCCCCCTCTCCTCACTACCATTTGCAGCGCTACCCAGGGATCTTTAACAGCAGCACAGCTGACAACTTCCTCCAATCGAAAGTCAGCAACATCTTCTCAGGCCGCCTGACATTTCTGGAACTATTTGACATTCTTGACCACTATTCTCAGAACTGTGATGCGGTTGTTGGCAATGTTGAAGTCATGAACCGCCTGAAAGAAGCCAAGTTTGACCTGCTGCTAGTGGACCCCAATGAAATGTGTGGCTTTGTGATCGCTCACATCCTCAATGTGCAATACGCTGTGTTCAGCACAGGCCTGTGGTACCCCGCAGAAGTCGGAGCCCCAGCGCCGTTATCATATGTGCCCGAGTTCAACTCTCTGCTGACAGACCGCATGTCTTTAATGGAGAGGATTGCGAACACAGCCGTTTACCTGGTGCAGCGGTTTGGTGTCCATTTCATTGTGTTGCCCAAATATGACCGGATTATGAAGAAACACGGAGTAAAGCCTCAGGTGGCCATGGCCGACTTGGTGCAGGGGAGCCGGCTGTGGATGCTGTGCACCGACRTGGCTCTGGAGTTCCCAAGGCCTACCCTTCCTCATGTGGTCTACATAGGAGGCATCCTCACCAAGCCCCCCAGCCCTCTACCACAGGTCAGTACCAAGATCTGATCAGGCAGATAAATGGTGGTGTTGTGCCTGCATGGTGCCACTCAAAGGAGGTTGCGTGTCCTAAGTAAAACACCCATTGCTCCTGAAGGTGATGATGGTGTTACACTTAAAGCATTCAAAATCTAATAGAGTGATCTGATGAATATTCTTTTATATTTTATCACAGTAATAAATGTTCAAGACAATTATGAAGTCAAATTGATTCTATGCTGTTAGTAGAGGTAGACAAATTGGTCAGTCAGCCATTAAATTAGAACTATTTTTGTTTTTACCTCTTTTAAAGTAATTATGCCTGGGCATAGGTCTGTGAGCAGCACTTTCTTTTTTTCTTTTTTAAAATTTAAATTTGCTATAAATTTCATTGTGTATTACTACTAATGTTCAATTTGTAGGTCAAAAACTGCCGCATAAATAAGCCATTGGCTGCCCTCATTAAAGAAAAAAAAATCTGCATTAGCAATTTAAAACTGACTGGTCAACTTCTAGCCTTTATGCAGTCATGGGTTTAGAGTCAAATTGGTTTTTTTTTTACCTTTCACCCACTTGAAAGGTTTGTGAATCATTTATTGTTTGTGCATTATTTAAACTCACTCACCCAGACTCAAGGATATTTAAATAAAGAGCAGGAATAGGAATCACRTTTTTTTCTATCTAAAAAAGAAACTGTTTTATTTTATGGGCTTTTCTCTCAAGTAAGGTCAAATTTAAAGGCTGTGATGACTGTTAGAAAGTGTCAGATTGCTATGTGAATAAGATGCTAAACATCACGTAATGATTATGAGTGATTAGCAGAATAGTTCATTTCCAACGGTTAATAACATGTCTGCTTTCTCAACTCTTCATATTGTTCCTTTTTGTACTTGTTCAAAATTTGCAATTGCAATTATCACATCCTGCAACAAAGCAGCCCTTTCTAGTTGATGCTAAAGCTAGGATAGGTTTGAACTGAAGGAATAAGCGTGTACAGAAAATGGATGGATGGATGAATGGATATTTTAAACTCTGAGTGGACGGGGTGGAGAGCTATGGAGAGCAGAGGCGGGCAGTGAAGGGTTGTTAGTCCAGCTTTTGGACACTGAGGGCGCGGGCCGTCGGTATCTGCTGCTGGGGGTTGTAGGAATGCCACTCAAGCAAATAGGAAGCATTGTGCTGTGCTGTGTGGAGGGAGTTATAATGGCTGTGGAGGGAGAACGCAGCCATTGTTCTGTGCAGAGCTCAGGGGACACTGGGACTCTTTTTATGGGGTCACTAAGGCTGTGTTGTAGGGATAGCAGGGCTATGCTGCAGGGACACAGAGCCCAGTGTGCCCATGAGGTTGCTCCGTGCCAGCGCCAAACCGTAGCTGCTGCAGCTGGACCATCGGCCTCCCTCCCTCTACTTGTTCTGTGCTCATGTCACTTCAACATGGCTGCTCCCTGATCACTTTACAACTGCTTAACAAATGGAAATAGGTATTTCACTACTTGCACACTCATTCAAACTATTCATTCTGCAAAACAAAACATATTTTGACTTTCTTTTTCTTCTAAATTAAAAAGGGAAGGCTTTGTCAACTTCAGAAAAGACGAGCTCAGTTCTGAGAAACAGGTTTCCTCAGAAACGTGRATCACTTCTTTAAATGAAGTCCCATTAGAATCACTCTGCTGCTTCCAGGAACATCCTTCCTTTGAGCTGCTGTTCTCAATTAGATCACTCCATCTCAGTCCGTTATTTAACATGAGTTATAATCATAGGATGCCTGCAAATCATTTTTGTGATTTACAACAAAGAAAAACAAGACAGAGGTTTACAAACTCGTACAGAACACATTGAAAAAAAGTGAATCAGTGATGTTTGTTGGTGACATTTTGAAAGTGTCAACAAAAATGATCTGCCTGAAATAGGAAAACAAAAATGCCCCAAGGATTTAAAACTAATTAGAAAAACCTAATTGAAGTGACACCAGATCATTATTATAGTTGTGTTTAAAAACAATGTTCCAGAGAGGTTTTCAGGCATAAATAAATATTAGGAATTTTTTCTTTTTTTTTTACTCTGTAAAAAGACAGGGAAATTTGTGTCCTTGTGGGTTTTATATACTACAGTGCACAAAATCACCGTGTGTTTTGGTTTTATTGGAAACATTTGTAAATCATTACAGTCTTARTTGTTGCTTTAACACAGACAACCTTTTTCAACAAACTGATGGTATTCTGAGTTTCTGGTGCCAGTTTGTTTAACCTGACCTTTACTGATGAAACAATACTGGTAATCCTTTTAAAAATGGTCAAAATCTGGTTCTGAAAACTGCTAACTTTAATGTTCACAGAGTAATAAACCTCTGCTGTTTTAGATTTTTGTATTTAGTAAATGTAATGAAGACATTTTTTCAGTGKTTTTTTTAAAAAGCAATTGTTTCTACACATGAAACAGACTATTAGTTGTTGTATTTCTATTAGACTAATCTTTCCATTTTGTTTGCTTATGATTTGATTGATTTGTTTAACAAGGTACAGTTTTATTTAAAATAGAGATGATATTCCAATGAGTCATATGCTTTGGGATGCTGGTGCCCATATCCAGTATGCACTGTGCGAGGGGCGGGCTACATCCTGGACAGGTCGCAGGTCCATCACAGGGCCACACATAGAGACAAACGAGACAGACAACAATTCACTCACTCACACCTAAGAACAATTTAGAGTTACCAATGAACCTAACAGTCATGTTTTTGGTGTGTGGGAGGAAGCCGAAGAGAACCCACGCATGCACGGAGAGAACATGCAAACTCCACCCGGAAAGGTCCCGGTGCCGGGATTTGATCCAGTGACCTTCCTGCTATTTTGTAGTGAATTAAATTATTTTCCCCAATTTTTAATGGATCACTGACTGTGCACATGTATTCATGGTAGTGAAGCTGTAGATCACCCGTAGTTGTAGTTTCCACTTYGTGATTCTTTCAAAATAAAACTGCTATGAAGGAAACAGATGTGGATAATTTGGCATTTAGCAGGTGTTAAATAAACCACACCCCCGCTGTGTGGTAGCGAACCATGGTTGTTGGGGAAGCAACTGTTTAAATCAGTTAAAACACGAGTGTGAAGAAAAGTCTATYCGAAAATTTACTTCATCTCCTGTGCTTTCTCCTCTTCCTGCAGGATTTTGAGTTGTGGGTTAGAGACACCACAGAGCACGGCTTTGTGGTCGTGTCRTTCGGAGCTGGAGTCAAGTACCTCTCGCAGGACATTGCTCACAAACTGGCAGGAGCGCTCGCCAGGCTGCCCCAGCGTGTCATCTGGAGGTAAACCTCACACATGCACTGAGCTGAACAAAGTAAATCAGGAAATACTCAGCGCTCAGTCTCACATGACTTGGATCCCAATAAACGGTTGTACTGCAAACAAAGAACGTGGCAAAATAAAGGGAATTGTTTGCTTTCAAATCAGTCAGCCACTGTCACTTTAATTCTTAGTCATTTAGTTTTTAGTTGAAGTGTGTTTTTATTGTCATTTGTTTAATTTTGTGTTTTTAATGTGGTAAAGTGTCCTTGGGTGTCCTGAAAGGCATTAAAAGTTTAAATATTTTATTATTCTGAATATAATTATTATTATCACCCTTATCATAAATTCAAAGAAGGCAAAACCCAAAAATTTCTTAAAAATAGAAAAGAATGAGAGTTCTTRTTGCACAATATTTTCGAACATTATCTTTGAACCAGTTAATATTTAACYTTTTTATCTTGGCATATTTAAAACCAGGTGAGTCATTAACTACAATGACCCACATTGTTTTTGAGTCATTCTAGTAGCATGTGTGATGTAGAATTTTATTTATTCATACAGAAATCGGTTAGGGTTGCATCATGACTTTTTATTAAAAAAGAACTCTAAAAATAAACCAGTTGCTGTGTAAAAGTTTTGGTCAATTCCWGTTTCACGTGCAGCAGAAATCAAAGCTCTGACTGGAGAACATGAGACCTGATTTCTATATAATGTAGTTTGTTTACAGACAAAAACACTTTATATGTGATGTCATCACTAACCGAAAAGGTCAGCAGACTCTGTACTTTTTATCATTCCTTGTAAAGTTTCAGAATCCACATTAAGCATTTAAATTTAAATTTAAAATGTGTTGTTAAGGATGAGGTGAAAATTTAGTGTTTTTTCTTCTTCTATTGTTTCTGTTTTAAACACAAACACTTTTTAAAGGATCAACTCTTAGTAGCAGTATTGACAAAACTTTGGTGTGCCTCATCCTCGTGTTTACCTTTAAATGATTCTGAGCGTCTGTGTCGCTGTTTCTTCAGAGTCTGCTTATGATACAGAACAAACAAAAAGTTTAAAAAAATCAAGACAATCAAAAGGAAAACACAGTTCAGTTGTCCATTTTTGCTCTCACATCATTTTTTGCTCTGTTTATTAAAAATAAATAAAAGGCTGTAATTAAAAACAGAACACAGTCATTTACAAACTTTTTAAATCCATATCTAATCTAAAACAGAATAATAAAAACATTAATACTTGCTAAAAGCAATAAATAAAATAATTTTTGACAAGGATTTATTTTTAACTGAGGAAAATGTATGTTTCTTTCTTGGTTTTAGTCCATTTACTATATTCAAAGCTGTAGAAGCATGATTTTACATACACAATTTACTGGTTGCTCTGAGATGTTTCACGAGCTATTTAATTAAACAATAAATAACAGATACAGCAGAGACGATATGATTTAATTCCCAGTTTAATCATTTAGTAAGTTGTCTATAAACTAACTTCAATAAGATTTCGAGCTTGGATTACTTGCAAATAATTCACTTGTCTTAATCTAAATATTTCAAACCAAACTCCAGTTTCTTTGGAAAGTGGACTGTATTGCCGTATTAAAGAAACACTGACATTGGTCATATAGCAGGGAGGGTTAGTTAATTGATTGCCATAAAGTCGAAACAGATACGACAGTTTTATGGTGACCAAAAAGAGAAATACCACAGCTTAATGRAATATGAAACTTTTTATTGCAAGAACAACTAACTGTTCCCATGGTGAGCCTGTTTACTCAGTAAATCCTCATGTTGACACATTGTTCAGATAGGTCGTTATCAAAAACGAGGGTAGTTTATGTGTGATGACTTCTTTCTTTACATTTTTTATTATTAAATATGTGATATGACGAAGAGGAAGCCAGGGCTTGATTTAATAGCCGTTACTGTTGTACAGAATCTGCTTTATAAATCTGTGCCCCGAACCGCAGGTCAACTGATGCACTTATCAAAATCTTGAAGCTGGAGGCGACGGTCACTTTGTAGACCCATGACTTTAAATGGTAATCTGGTTTGCAGTAGTTCCACAAAACTTGGAGAACAGAAGAGGAAGAGGGCTGATGGGAGGGACGGGGACGGAGCCAAATGAATTGTGTCATTAATACCTCAATGAATGTAGGCTTTGATTGGTGGGACAATGAAGCAAGGCTTTGTTGACTACAGATWAAAAGAGCTGGGGATGGGCAGGGAATCAGACGCGGATGGACAGATGGAGGTTGTTGTGTAGCATGAATATGCATCGGGAGCGGAAGTGCTTCTCTCCCACACACACAGCGACAGTACATACACGGTGATGACGGTGACGAGTCTGACTCCGGGTCACCCAGTTCCTTCTTTTTTTTTTTTTTTTGAGACATGAGTAGCTCCAGACCAATTTGTCATTCCGTCGAATTGTTCCTCTGCAGCTTTGGTATCCAAAAAGTCTGCCGCTTTGCTTTCTCCTCAGTCTGCTCTGTACAYTTTTGTCTTTGTTAGCAGCAGCACCACTGATTTAATCTACTCGAGGACACTTTAGGTTTTTGGTTCAGGCTTTTAGCTCCCATCAAGTGCTGGGCGTGATAGGCTCTGAAGACGGTGACAGGTGTGGAGTTTGACTTGGCCGGCGGCACACTTGTCAAACAGTGCAGGTGTCCTCAAGTGACCTCAAGCAGGGAAGAAACCTCTCATTTGAGTAGAAGATAAAAGTTTCATACAGCAGCTGAGAGACTGCAGGAGTTAGAAGGATATATTGTAAATGAATTCACATCATTATAGGATTAACCATCCATTGTTTGCTGGAGCGTGTGTTTTCTTACATCATAAATATTTGTTACAAACTTAAGTGCATTACGCTTTTGGTACAATGCTGGCTATAAATAAAAGCACAGCTTGAGCCTGTGTTGGGTATTCTGCATGCATTATTGTCTGCAGGATTGTATACAAACAAGGTCACGTGTGCGAAGTGATTCAACAGTATTCTTTGCTTGAGAATAAAAAAAAGTCGTTCTGCTCTTCTTCGATCAAACATTTTTGGGAGTGTTTGATAAACTGTGTCAGTTCTCTTTGGTCCTCTCTCTTCATTGTTTTCTTCTCGTTCCTCAGATTCTCCGGCATTGCCCCCAGTAATCTTGGGAACAACACCAAGCTTGTTGACTGGATGCCTCAAAATGATTTATTGGGTGAGGACATCACTGGTTGTGTCTGTCACAGTGTACTTCTTTTATCGACAACCATCTTTTATTTCATTTGTACGTCTGCTTCAAAGCAAA
The DNA here is from genome assembly GCF_001266775.1 of Austrofundulus limnaeus. Classification (NCBI taxonomy): domain Eukaryota; kingdom Metazoa; phylum Chordata; class Actinopteri; order Cyprinodontiformes; family Rivulidae; genus Austrofundulus; species Austrofundulus limnaeus. Next base: position 488,150 of record NW_013952447.1, read on the forward strand.
ATGGATGTTTGTTGTTTTGCTTTGTTTTTACAAAACAGTTTTCTTGTTGTTGTGACATGCAATGTTTTGTTTGCCAGAAGTACAAAACTAAAGAAATATTTTTTATTTGTAATGTAAAAGTTTGTGAAGATGGAACAGTATTTTAAATCAAGTCTTTCTTGCTGATCCATACAGACTGACAACCAAACTTTCAAAAAAAATCACATAAAACAAAAGTGTGTTTATGATATTGCATCAAGACTTACTTTAGTGTATTCCTTTAAAAAAATAGCAGAAAGATTTGGTGATCGCTTAGATTGCATTATGACATATTTTGATTTTTTTTCCCTGTGGGAAGAACACCATCTTTAAACTTTGCGCGATTTTGTTGGGGACTGGGRATTTGCCACAAAAATCTGGAATGATATTTAATGGGTAATGCTTTCTTTTATGGTACCCTTATTATCATGTAATTACAAGGTAATAAAATGTAATTAAATGTAATTACTACCTTATTACCATATAATTACCTTGTAATTAGGGTACAGTTTTACTATGTAATTAATTGTCTGCAGTGATGTAGCACTTACCTGATAATGTATTACAATTCACTATGTAACACCTAAATAAGTAGTAGGTAATTTGGACAGTTTTAAAGTTGTATTTAATTGCAATTAACCACTAACCACAAAATTTGGTTGCATTATTTTGGTTATATAGTGTTGAGTTACTATTGAATAGTAATTTGATTGTAGTTACCCAATAAAGGTAGTTTTACTAACAGAGTTTTTCTTTTGTACCCTAATTACCTTGTAATTACATGGTAATAAGGGTACCGTAAAAGAAAGCGTTAACAGTTAATGAAGCTAACCCAGCTAAAGTTTCTGAGCAATGGTTAGTAATAAACAAAAAGACTTCATATGCATATAAACTTCCCAATACCTCTTGTNGGGTAACGCTTTCTTTTATGGTACCCTTATTACCATGTAATTACAAGGTAATAAAATGTAATTAAATGTAATTACTACCTTATTACCATATAATTACCTTGTAATTAGGGTACAATTTTACTATGTAATTAATTGTCTGCAGTGATGTAGCACTTACCTGGTAATGTATTACAATTCACTATGTAACACCTAAAAAGGTAAATAGGTAATTTGGACAGTTTTAAAGTTGTATTTAATTGCAATTAACCACTAACCACAAAATTTAGTTGCATTCTTTTGTTTATAAATATAGTGTTGAGTTACTTTTGAATAGTAATTTGATTTTATTTACCCAATAAAGGTAGTTTTACTAACAGGAGTTTTTCTTTTTTACCCTAATTACCTTGTAATTACATGGTAATAAGGGTACCATAAAAGAAAATGTTACCAGTTAATGAAGCTAACCCAGCTAAAGKTTCTGAGCAATGGTTAGTAATAAACAAAAAGACTTCATATGCATATAAACTTCCCAATACCTCTTGTCATGTAGGCCAYGCTAACACAAGGGCTTTTCTGAGCCACGGGGGCCTGAACAGCATCTACGAGGCCATGTATCATGGAGTACCAGTGGTGGGTGTGCCCCTTTTTGGAGACCATTACGATACTATGACTCGTGTTGCAGCCAAAGGGATGGGTATCATGCTGCACTGGAAGTACATGACAGAGGACGATCTCTTTAAAGCTCTGACCAGCGTCATCGAAGACACCAGGTAAGATTTGTTTAAATCTTCCTTGCAAATCACAGACTCACACTTTGTWTATCTGTGAAACCTTTTCCTGTGCCTTTTAGTTTGTCCGTAAAACTCAAATGTTAACTGTTGAACGTATTATGTCTGTTTTAACTACTTCTTTTTGTGTGTTTTTTTTTTATTTACATCTAGGTATCGCCAGCAGGCACATCTTCTCTCCAGCATTCACAAAGATCAGCCAGGCCACCCTGTGACCAGGGCTGCCTACTGGATCAGTTACATCCTCCGTCACAACGGTGCCAATCACCTGCGCTCGGCGGTGTACAACGTGTCCGTCTATCAGTACTTTCTACTGGATGTGGTTTTCACTCTAGCAGCTGGCCTTGCTCTCRCAGGCTTTTTGCTGAGCAGGTTGGTGCGATTGCTTAAAGGGAAGCATAGCAGAGGAGGCGCTACCAGGGATGATGGTACCTTGACCAACGGACACTGCCATAGTGGGAGCCTTGCCAACGGGAAGCACAAACGCAACGGCTCCTTAAAAAGCGAGAAGAAGCTGAATTAACGGTTTACTGGCAAAGCGAAGACGAAGGTGCCCCGAGGACTCGTTCACTAGGTTTGTTTCATCGCTTTAACGAAAGCTTGGAGGGGAGGAAAAAAAAAAAGAAGCTGTTTTTAGGTCTGCGTCAGGAGGCGACTGCCACTCAGATGGAGTGTGAGGCTGTGGGGAGGATAACACTACGCATCGAGTGGAGACAGAGCAAGGCATCGGGTGCTCAAAATCTGTGTGTATGTGTGTGTGTTTAGGTGAATGTTTAAGTGTGCAAAAAGGCAAATTTAACAACAAAACAAAACTGTAACAGCAACTACAGCAYGACACTGGAAAAGACACGTTAGAGGACGCTGTTTCTGTACGAGCATCATCTCCTTCGAGTTCTCTGCTGTCTTCCTGCCCTTCTCACCTGTAGAAGGATGATGAAAAAAAAAAAAAGGAGTCGGGTGAGGAGGATCCTGAGCGCCAACCATTCATCCTCAGAACAAAACATCCAGCAGCTTTGGAMATACTTAGAATTTAATGCTTTAAACTGCAAACTCCAAGTGTCTGGTAAACTGTAAATACAAGATAAATCTATTTATTGCTGCTCAGAAGCTTTTTAATGACACCTTTTTAGCTTTATCTCTTGTTTTTAATTTATTTCATGCATCAGAGGTGTGACTGTGTGATCGTAGACTTGCACTTCATACTCTAAACTCACATCCGCACTGTTGCTCTTTATAATTAAAACAAATACAGATGACAACAGTCATTCTAAGCGTGTCCTGAAGCCCTGTGCTTTCTGCTCTAGGATAATCTGCAGTATTTACTGCGGTAATCAGACTCATCAGTGTGAAAACAAACCATTTTCTCTTTTTACATGGTAGTGCCAACTTGTGATAGCCTTTAGGAGTGTGGCACTGTCATTGTATCCTTATTGGCCTTTGTTCTGGTAGAGAATAACTCTACTGTCTGGCGTCTGTGTGAAAAGGTGATCACGTTAATATGAGAAATACAGTAATTAAATGCACAAAAGGATAATAAAGAGGGGAAATGTGTTTAAGYCCAGCTTAAAAAAAACTGATGGAGAATGAGTCATAACATAACTTTTTGTTGATTAGTTTGCATTCCTAGTAAAATTTCATAGCTTGGATGCCATTTTAAATGCTGCACTTAACTTTGTCCAGCTTTTTTTCATTTCACATTTAGTTGTTTATTATTTCTTAATAATTCTAACTTGCGTTGCGAATGTTTGTTCTAAATTTTACTGTTCGTGTTGCGTTTCCCCACTCACTGTTTCCGCTTCAATTCGTTTGATAAACTTTGCCGTTTAGGTCCAAACCGGCCCGCTTTATTTAATTTGTAATAATTTTGAGGATGAATGAATCACATTAACAATGTGGCCTTTTATAATGCAAATTGAAGTGTGTGGTGTATGTGTGCTTGTTGTTCCAATGTTTTAGAACGTTAGATGGCGTTAGACTGAGTATGGGTAATGATATGTTTTAGCCCGTTGAGATTCTTGTGAAAATAGTTTCTGACGTAAAAATATGTTTATGCACCAAAAACATGCATAAAAAACATTTTTCTTCAAGTTAGTCATCCTGAGTGACTTTTTCCCCACTTTCTTTTCTCCCTTGACCTTTTATTAAAGAGATAGATTTTTTTTAAAAGTGGGGTTTTGTATGAGAGTTATGACCAGTTAATATCTTACCCATTGTAGATTTAAATGATCTCAGTTTGGAGAAATTGTTTAATTCTGACTGGATTGTTTGCTGCTCTCAGTGCTGTTTGCACTTACATATGATAGAATTTAATAAAAAAAAGTAATGTAAAAGTGAAACTGGGCGTGATGAGGTAAAAAATGTTTTTCTAGGAAAAGCTATGAAAATTTTCAGATTTGATGTTTTGAGAGTGCAGAAAGCTTATTCTTCAAAGTTTMTTCAGAGCTATCTACAGCAGGTAAGATAGCGATTGTTCACAACCTGTCTCAAAAAGAACTGAACTACCACTTTAAACCTCTAGCTGTTCATTTGAAATAAATTTAGGAAAAGAGAGAGGGAAAACTTTAAACCTGTTTGCCAGCTTAAAGCACTCTGCAGCCAGGTGGATCTTTTCAGGGACTGAACACCTTGCTAATGGGATATTTCACCAAAGCAGTAAAATTCTTGCGGACATAATAACCACTCCTGTGACACGTACTGCAATTTTCTGTCTATATATWTTTTTCTGAACAAACCAAACGTCTACTTTGTAAAGCTAAAAATTACAGTAGCATTCTAACAAGGTAGCTGTTTACCAACTAAATATGGGCTCAGTTGCAGCCAGAAAATGGTAATAAATAGTAAAAAACAGAAGTGTTCACTTAATTCAAGAAAACAACCATTTCACTAGTATGTTTAGTATATTTTCTTTCTCTGTGAGCTACAAAATACACTTGCACAGCASAACCGAGCCCTGCTAAAATTAAAAAGAAAAAAAAAAGAAGGGACTCTCATACTTGAATCAACAACTTAATCAACATCAGCTGCTTAGGCTCCTACCTGCAGGTGCTACACAAGCTATGAACAGAGTCTGAAGCRTTTAGAAAATGTTAGTGACAATTTATCTTTTTGTTATTTTGCAGTATTAATGTTTTTGCCCACACAGGTCAAAAAGAAGAAGTCATCTTTTAATCTAATTTAATGTGCAGATTGTGCAGTCTGACATTGTCTCCAGTTTTGTAACGTTTGTATGTCCTCAACTTGAAATCTGAATTTATAAGTGCACTTGGTTGTTCCTTCGTCCTGCTGTAATCTAGTTGCCTTTTTACCTCCATTCTCATGTATTAGCTCTCTTTTCTTGCTTTATTTTGAGATGACACAAAGTTTTCACTTTTTTTTTCCTGTCATGCGTGTCTCTGTTGTAAATAGAATGTAAACAAAATACTAATGCTGAATAAAAATGGCACATTTTGTTTGCAGAGTTGATGGGATTTTATTTTTGGTTTGCTTTAGAATGTTTTTTTTGTCTTTGTGAAGGCTGCTTCGCTGTGGCAGCCATCTTGAATAGGATTGACTTCAACAGYTGGTTGAAGGTAAATCCAGAGGTGACTTTCCGAAAGTCTCGTTGAAATCTGTCTTCTAGTTCATTAGAAAGATTCAGCTTCAGCAGCAGGTGATGAAAATGATTTTCTGTGGCCGTTACGGTCAGCAAACCCAACTCTCAGATGCTCAAACGTCTCATCCAATCAGAGATCTTTATGGATTTTCAAGCATGCCCGTTCACTAAAACTTCAAATTAAAACACGACAAACTTCATTTCAACACAACACAGCCTCACAAATTGTTAACAGAGGCGAGTGAAGTGCATCGGTTTGCACAGGACTCTTGTTCAGTTACTAAGCTGGAAGTTAAACACGCCTTCCTATTGATTTTTCTGTCTTCTTCATGGATTTTCTCTCTGCCTTCATGCCAGCGAGTGTCTGTAATTTCAATCAGGACAAACGGAGACCCGACTGTTGTCTTTTCGTGCAGGCGGCTCTTGACATCAAAACCTAAAGATTCACGTTTTGTTCACACATTTTGGTTCGCTTGCATAACCCGACATTTATCTTTACTCAAAATGAAACAMTGTTATTGGATACTTTTGAGATTTTTTATGTTTGAATCACCAAAATTTCATCAAATGTCCTAAATGTCTTAGTTTTTTGGCAGTATGTTGCTGCTGCCGGTCTACCAGTTTGATTAGGGATGTATAGGCTTTCTGTCAGGAATAGTTACCAGGCGGCAGGAGGCTTTTGCAGGTATCAAATGGTCGAATCATCTAAAGTAGCCGACTACACACACATGCACACACACACACAAGTCAGGCGGATAGATTGGGCTATCTAATGCTGTTCGTGCTGAGTGAGGTTGGGGTAACAAAACACCCTGCCTGGTACCCTACTTCACTCAGTGGCTCTGTTAATTATTCACTCTGCCTGCAGGGCCCGGCAGACGTCGCTCGCACGCACACACACATACACACACACTCAAAAGCATCTGCAGTATGTTTAATTTAGGYTTTTGAAGTTGTTTTCTTTTGTTCCTGCTGGTGGCCAAATCAGACATTGTTCTGTTAACCAAGACAAAAAAAAGGTGGGTTGAGGTGGTGATGGGGGGACTCCTGAAGAGAAATGTGATATCACAGAAAACACAGAGGGCATCATTCATGACATCCTTCACTCATTCTTAGCCACAACGCCCTCCTCACATCTTGTAAGTGCCTATTATCTACTTTCCCTCCCCGYCCCRCAGGCGAAACCTGAAGCAATTAAACTCATTGTGTTGAACTAAGTGAGCTCATCACCACAGGGTACAAAGTCCTCACTCCCCGCAGAAGATCTGAGTCATGGATTTGCCAATAGTTTAGGAAGAGGGAGGATGCTAATCCTTTAGCGGGATGCTGGACCCGGTCTCTCTGTGTGTGTCTTAGTGTGTGTGTGTAAGAGTGCGTTAACATCTGAGGGTGTGTGCCCGTTGTTGAAATTGTTGACTTGGCTTGTATGAGCCTCTGTGAAAGATGGTTTACCTTCTGTGCTTATTCATCTCTGTTGCAGCGTATCCCAGCTCCACTCATAGATCTGCCCTGAAGCGCATCATATTTCTTCTAAATGGTTTTGTCAGCACCAAAAGACTTGTGCAGCACTAAAGTGACCATAATGTGTCATCAGAAAAAGGGACGCTTTATTTCAAGAAACAAAAATTAAAACAACAAAGCTTGCTTGGTTGTATTTAAAGTGATAGTCTGTCGATTAGTAGCCAATCGTTTGTAAAATGTTTAATCAACCATGACTTTAAGTACACACATTCTGTCTCTCTTCGTTTTAGGCTTAGAAAAATGTTGCTTTTTGTTTGCCCGATCTATTTGCAAGGATGCTATCGCAGACTGAGTGAGAAGATCTCCACTTTACCTCCATATTCTCAAGCTGTCTTATCACTTTGAGGTTTTCAATCACAGCAGTACTTTCATTAAGCACGTGTGTTCGCAAGATGAATACAAAATACTTATTAGTCCTTTTGCTTTGAAAATGTCAAAAGAGTAAATTATTTTTTTACGATTTGAATGTTTGTGGTAAGCTTGGCAATGCACCTTTAGCTGCTGTCCATCCTGCAGCCTTAGTGCCTTTTGCACAAATGGACGGTTCAGTCAGACAATTGCCAATGGGCGTGCATGTTTACCCACCCCACTCCTCTCAGCTTCAGTTGTGGTTTACTAAAGYTCAAATGTTTGTTGACTGTTTGCAGACTTTTCAGCTTAATATGACACTCAGGGTATGGCTGGAGCTCTGATATGCCTTGAATATTTTTATTTTAGCATCATATTCATTTCTGGGTAGAGTTTGCATGTCAGTGAGAGAGTGAAGGGAAGTTTGTCTCATTTATCTGTGTGTGACCCTGTGGTGGACTTGTGCACTCGGCCCCTTGCACAGTGACTGCTGGACCCTTGTGACCCTCAGAAGGAAGAAGCGGGTATACGTAGATAACGGATGGATATTCAGACAAACAAGTTTGGTATTCTGGCTTTGGGGGAACCAAGTACATTTTAAAAGGGCCATACGTGTGGATATAGTGTTGAATAAGCCTGGTGTTGAGGCATAATATTTACAAATAACACTGGCATTTAGGAACAATGATAAARCCAACTATACAGTTCATTTAATTATTCATTAATTAAGTCATTAATAAAAACGTTTTTTGTCTGCAACATTAATGTAAATATCTGAATCAGTTTACACTTGATTTTAAAAAGTACAAACAGCTGTATTTTCTCAAAACTAGATTTATGAGTTTTAAATAATAGTAATAAAAAAGCCATCTTTCTTTAAACAGAAATAAACTTGTATTTTTCCTGTACTTTGCTTTCTGACTAATCTCTTTGGACTGAGGTGCGACAGCTCATCCTTTGTGTACTTTGATCCRAATGCCACCAAATATTTGCCATGCCACAGCGAGCTCAGACTTTGTGTACTCCTGCTGATATTCAAATACAAACACACAAGGGTCTGTTGTTATGATTATTATCGGGAAGGCTCATTGTTTTGTTTGAATGCTTTGCTCGCCCAGATGCATGTGTGGGGTTTCTTTCCCAGGTAGCTCTGGTTTCCTCCTGCAGCTGAAAGTTAGGTTAAAGTTCAGATTTTTAGAGGTGGGGTTACTTGGAAAAGGTATAACGCTAACATCTTATCTGCTGTAGCTCTTTGAACAATCTTACCTTGGTGAAAAGAATTGGTT
>NW_013952447.1:498045-508939 GCF_001266775.1 Austrofundulus limnaeus
GGGTGGGGGGGGGTGGATGGAGCCCTGTCACTGTGTCGCCATGGAGATAAGAGAAGCCCGAAAGCCCGGCAGAGAGAATGACAGTTTTTATATCAATCATGCTGACTTATAACTGCGCGTGTGTGGACAAGTGTGTCTGAGCGTTGAGGGGTTAGGGAAGGGTATTAGGCTGGAATCAAAAATAAATCAATGTCATGTGGATTGTAAGTCAGCAGCTGTTGTCAGTTTGGCCTCACCTCTCGCTATAATCTCTAAACTCCAGTGACCACACAGACACACACACACACACACACATAAAAATACACACAAACAGATGCCAGCATGTGTCACCCATCTCTAAATGCCTGGACAACGCCCAGAAGGAGATGCTTGGCCAAATGTTGTTCTGGCACACACACACAAAAATCAACATCTTTCAGCCTCTCGTGTGATTCTAACTCTCTCTGATTTACTTTCTCTTCCTCACTGAATACCCCCCTCCCCCCCAAGCCCCACCATCCTCCCAMGACGTTTTCCTGCTTTATTCCCCCACCGTCATCTCCATCTCCGAGCGGTGTCCAAACCCCGGGCCTCAGCGAGCCCGTAAGCCGATGCAGCGTATCTGTGAGGAATTGGGAATTCAATGGGAGAAAATCAAGCTTTTGAGTCTTCAGCCAGATATTTAATTACGGGAGTGAATTAGAGCTGTGTCGCTGCAGGGACACAACGGAGAGGTAATGTGACCAAGTAAACAATAAATGGGCTCCAAATGAGCGCCGAGTCGATGCGGCGCGTGAAGAAAATCTTAAACACCTACCACTGCTCTTTGCTAAACCTCCTCACTTCAGCACACAAAAACTGCACTACAGTCTTTTTTTTTTCTTTTTCTTCAACATGTCAGGTGTTTGCATGTGTAAACACATTTTTTTTCTAAAAGTTATCTGAATTCTCAGAGGCCGGTAGTGAGACGGAAAGATAAAGACAGAGAGGGGACTTGGGAGATAAGTCAGAGATGAGATAGAAATCTAACCTCCACAGTGATTAGGTACTGCCCTCGTAGGCAGATCTGCACCGACACACACACACACACACACACATGCACACACGCTTCCTCCATCACCTCACAAAACTTCAACTCAGTTTCCTGTTCAAATCTTATCTGTTTCATTTCATTCTTTTCTTCTTTTCTCTTCCACCTTTACGGGTTTTTTGTATTTCGATTTATTCCTGACAAACCTGAGCAACACATGCAGCTGCGGTCYGAAGTTTAAATACACTCACCGTGGTGATGAAAACCATTTTAATTTTGGGATTTTAAAGACATAATTAAACCATYCTTTTTTTCAGGGGTTTACAAAAACTGTAACTGAAATTATTTAGAAAAACTAGAACTGTGCACACAAGTTAGAATTCATTTTAAGAGTCCAAATTGGAGGTTGAATATTATTGCATCCCACTAATATTTGGTTAAATGTTCCTTAGCATGGAATTGTTCCTGAAACTCCTAAACAATTCCTTTTATGTGACGGTGACATTGATCAAATCAACAAATGTAGTCAAACAAATCCTTTTTATGCTAGCAAAGAGAACCCACCAGCTGCAGTCAATCATGATAAGAAGAAGTGAAAAAGCTTTGGTCTTTTCAAGTTAAAATCTTTTTTTAGCACCACTTAATAAAATATTTAGTTGAAAGCATATAGTTTAGCCTGTGTGAATGCTTTTGTGGATCAGAGATACAGTATCTTAACGATAAAATGAAACACAGATTTTTTGTTTTCGCAACCGTGAAAAAGCAAAAAAATTACTGAAATGTGTGACACAATTCAAGTACATGTAATCTTGCCACGCTCTATTATCATTCTGTGCCATTTCTCTTCTTTCTTCATTCCTCTGGAAATGTTTTTTTTTAGAGAATAAAATCCTAAACTTGCASAGCCACGCCAAACAATCCATTGATTCATTTTTTTGGGGAGCCACTTCATCATGTTCAGGGTTGCAGTGGGAATGGGTCTTTAACAATTTGACGTCTAAATCACTCGTTAAGGCGCAGCCTGAGAAAAGCAGTAGAGAATTTATAAGCTGAAGGTGCATCTTTGAAGAGATAGCAGGGGACGCCTATGTGCTCGAAGAGATGGCTCCTTGTTATGTCATGCTGTCATGTTCAAGGAGGCCTCCCTATCTGATGTGAAATATCTGTGTGACTGAAGCTGTCCGACGGCAGCTTTTCAAACATAACTCATTTTACAGTCTGAGGCGAAGAATAGGATAATGCGGTTATCTGCTCTTATATCATAATCTCTCGCGCCTACATGGCGATGCACGTTGGCGCATGTGCAGACGGACGTCCACGAGCGCACGCCTCCATCGAATCAGTCAGCGGGCTCTCCATCATTGCCAGCGGTCGCCCGGTGCTCTTTGGTTGGTTGCAGGTTGATGGATGAGTCTCCCTTGAGCAGCTCTGTTAAAGCGCCTCTCTATCAGGCTGCAGCCCGCATGGACCCTCACATTTGATTAGATCCCAATGGAAGCCAGTTGCTCCCCGTCATCACTCATACAAGCACAGGCACAAGACGCAGCAGCGACAGCCGCTGGAGCACAGAGCTCGACACGCAGAGGAAGCCTTTTCGGCACAAAAAGAGGATATTATGTGACTCGTGTACAACTCTGTTTCACATGGGTGGTACGGCGCTTTTAGCTGGGGAGGTAGTTTGGCTGAGAGGGATCCTCAGAAGGGTCTTATTTCTATTGTTAATAAAATATTTGATCTACTAAAGTGCGATTCTGTGGAAAGATTCTGAACAATCAACATTGCACCTGTTGTAGATACATCTTTGAACAAGCTCCGTTTAAAAATAAATGTCTTTTTTCAGATTGACAAGCTAATTGCTAGTTCAAAGTGGGACCGCCATCAGTTCCACATCATTAGTGAAATTGTATTGTTATTTGCAAGTGTAAATCAGTAGCAACAGCTAGCTGTAGCATTTCCAGCCCAGCCTGGGGCACTTCAGGAATATTACATTTTTGCCAGTATGGTAATGTTAAAGTTTATAAAACAATATTTGCGTGCACTAATATGAGACAAAATAAAAGTTGTTGGAATGGAAGTAATCCACTTTAGTCTTAATCCTGTCATACAAGTTTATAGCTTAAAATGGAATTAGCATTCCTCAAAAAAAAAAAAAAAAAAAAAAAAAAAAAAAAAAAAACAAATCTTCAGTTTCACTGTTTTTGACTGAGTTGTAGCCATTTTTGCATTTGCCAAAGTTGATTATCTATGGTGGCCATTACTACCATCCTGAGCCTCCTCCCTTCTAGTTACCAATCTCTATTGAAATTCACCTCAGTATGTGCAAAATAAACTGGGTTAAAGACTTTTTTTTGTGTGTGTGCTAAAGGTGGTTTGATGTGGCAGCCATCTTGGATCAGCTAGACTCCAAAAGTGAATCAAGTGCAAACGTGAACCCAATAATTAAACTGTATGTCATCTATTGCTATCTGCAACAGGTAAGATAATTGTTCACACCCTTTCCACAGAATCCCACGTCAAAGGATCTGAACTATTTCTTTAAGCGGATCATTTCAATAGAAAAATATTCAGACCCAAAAGCTGCATCTATGGCTTTATTTGTCAAAGTTCCTACCAATACATTTAAATTAGACTCGACTAAGAGTGAATGCATTTACAGCTCCCCCCACCCCACCCATGACTGAAAAATAAATAAATAAATAATAACCTTCTGGTGCTTTGACTCCATCTCCTTTCTGTCACTCGAATTTTTTTCTCCTCGCTTTCATCTTTCATCTCCCTCTGTTGGTATTTACATGTCAATGACTTCTGTGTAAGTGCTTTTCTCTTTTTTTGTCTGCTATTTACATGTCATTGCCTTTTTGCTGCTCGGTGGCGCTGCGTCGAAATGAAAGTAATTTGCTCTCTGACAGTGGGGCCATTTTACCAGCTATTACTCTCATCCATTCTGGTCAGTGAATATTAATGACAATATAACCAGGGAGCTGTGAAGAAATCACACAAGCTCCCATGTTAGTGACACTGCTCTGGATCTTTCTGCAGTGACAACAATCCTCGCCACTCTCACCTGAAACGAGCTTTGGTAACGCTTTATTTTATGGTACCCTTATTACCATGTAATTACAAGGTAAAAAAATGTAATTAAATGTAATTACTACCTTATTACTATGTAATTACGTGGTAATTAGGGCACAAAAGAACTACTGCTAGTAAAACTACCTTTATTGGGTAACTACAATCAAATTACTATTCAATAGTAACTCAACACTATATTTATAACCAAAAGAATGCAACTAAATTTTGGGGTTGGTGGTTAATTGCAATAAAATATAACTTTAAAACTGTCCAAACTACCTACTATTAATTAGGTGTTACAGAGTGAATTGTAATATATTATCAGGTAAGTGCTACATTACTGCAGACAATTAATTACATAGTAAAACTGTACCCTAATTACCACGTAATTACATGGTAATAAGGGTACCGTAAAAGAAAGCGTTACCAGCTTTGTTTGTTTGTTTTCTTTTAAATAAAGAGTCTTCGGCTGTTATTATCGCCCACCCACTGAAGGTGAGAGGCAATATTGTTTCTGTACATGTAAATGTGAGTTCATTTGCCTGTTTGTTAGCAAAATATTGAATTAGCCAGTAACCACTTTTTAATGAAACTCTTCAAAAATATATGAAACTGGAAGCACTCGGAGAGTGCAAACCTCCGCCAAGACCAATTCCCCCTATCCTGTAATAGAGTTACAAAGGGGCACACCAATACTACAGTGCCACCTGATGGACACTTTGAAACCCATGCCGTGTGAAAGCATCACAGCTTTGCCGATGTCAGAGTGTTCAAAGAAACAAAAATTCCTGTATCAGCATCGTGATCCGGAACATCACCAAAATTTATTGGTGTGTTCCTTGGCCCAGTATCCACAAGTGGTAAAAATTTCATGACAATCCATCCACAAGTTTTTGATTAATGTTGTCCACAGACAGACCGACATACAGACGGACAAACAGACATGCGCGACCAAAAATTACCTCGCCCTTGGCGGAGGTAATGACACTAAAATTTGGCATTTTAATAGCTAAGAGACATTCCCAACTGAACCCTAACTGAGTGGGATCTGTTTTTAAAATTTTACTGGTAACCACAGGCGTAACGGTGTTTGTCTGTTAGCAAAATATCTCATGAACCACTGGATAGATATTAAAGAAACTCATTCGAAGTAATAATTTCATGTACATCTACAATGGTTTAACTTTTGGAGTCAAAACAATTCAGGATGGTTTTACGGTTTAACAGAGAGTGAGCTAAAATTTTGTATGGTAGAAGCTGAGCATTATCTTTAACACATACTCCCAATACGTAACCCTGTTCCTTCTAAGAATGAGATAATTTTCTTTTGAAGCCTGTTCTTTCAAAGAATGCTTGGCCTTAAATGTTTTTGTTGTTGTTTTCTGCAACTTAATTGCTTGAGCGAGCATGTTGGAAACTAGTTCTTTATCGTGACATCTAAGCTTGGAAGCAACAGCGGCATTATGTTTTCCCTCCACGTGTGCCTTATCACCTAAAGTCAGATCTGACATTATTTATGAACCAAAACAACGTGAAGAACATTGCACTTCAAGTAAATTGCTTTGGGAGGGAAAATAAATATATTTTTTCTCTGTGTGAACTTATAGTACTTCCTCGCAAGCGCCTGAAGACAAGTCTGAACTGATAATGCAGTTTACGAAAAAAAAAAACAAAAAACAAGGAAACAAAACAAGAACTAATTTCCTTTTAATCAGCAGAATGGACCGTGCTGCTCAGAGTATTAGTTCACTGCTGCAGAAGTGATTTGAGGAAATATCGTCTCACAAATCATGTGGGGTGGAAAAGAGATGTAGCGATGAGAGGGGCACCGATGGGCCCAGAGTCAGCAGATCACATGTCTGAACAGCGAAACGGATACACACTTAGAAACGCACACGTGCACACACACTCTGTGCTGCGTTGTTTTTAGGAGTTCCATAGGCCATTAATGATTTAGTCTTACAGGCAGGACAGAAATAAGTCTGCTTATGAGTGAAATATTGATGGAGTTGGATAAATTATTAACGGGGCTGATTTCTGAAATAAAGATGCAGTTGACCCACTGTTGTCAGAGGTGAGGCAGAGCCGTCCRGCTGTTTGCTTCCATGGATGTGTTGGTGCTTCAGCGCCATGYGTTTCATATATTCTTGACTTCCTTTGTGGGTCTGAGAAAGTGAGAAAAAGAGAGAAAAAGAAATGTGTTTCTGTGCGCAGGAATGTGTTTTGTCCTGTGACTTGGTGAGACAGCGACAAAAATATGTATTTTTGAGAAATCCCCTTTTTATGAATGAGCACTTACATAAATACTTTATGTTTTTTTAGCTTTTATATCACCAACTCAATGTTAGGCGAGGTGTGTAAGGTATTTTACATTGGGATAACTAAATATCATCAAAGTGGAATGTTGCTGGTTGTCGGAGTTATTGCAGAGCAGAGCTGAAACACTGGTAAAGGAGACATTTCATGTTTTTTTTTAAATCGGTATTAGTATTGGTTCCGAGTACTGGTGCATTTTTTTCTGAGCATGTATACTTGTAAAAAGKCTGATTGCAGTACCAGGACACCACTAATAACAACTGTAAAAAGGTCAGTTGAATAACTCCATCAGGGCTGCACAGTTGAATATTGCCTCACAGCAGGAAAGTTGCAGGTATTTATTTATTTTATTTATTCAGAAATGTATTCATTTAATTTGTAACATAAAATAACAAAGAACAAAAAACATGCAATCAAAATAAAATCGAATAAAATGAAAGACAGCAGAAGAAGAATAATTTTTTAATATCTGCCCCTTTTTACATCCAAAATATGTTCAAAAGAAAAGTAAATTACAACAAAAATCAAAACAACTGAAGACACACAAAAAAACTAAAAACAAAATTTAAAACACCAACTCAAACAACAATTTGCATGAATTCACTTATACTTCTCTATATTTCTTCAGAATACTAGGTTTTATCGTTGTCCAATATATACAATGTATGACTCCCAGCTGGGACCTTTGTGGGTTTCTCTCAGATGGTGATCAACAATCAAGACTCATTCACATACGGTGCATTTTCGACAGGGTGCAGGGTTAAAAACAGATGAAAAAACATACAAAAACCAGCATTCGCTGTGTGAATAATCTTCTGGTTTCCTTCTTGWAGTGTTCCCTTGTGGGTTAAGTGTCTGTTGGTAAAACAAAAAGGCAAATTAAACATGAGGTGTTCTGAACATWGAAGTAATATTCACAATAGCAATGCAAGCTCTCCAGTGGCCGGGTGGTTTAATACAGCGAGCCATGATGTTTGCTCTTTGAGGTTTCAGAGTAGAGATGGTTCTGCAGTCTAGAAGAGTAGGGGATAAAGGTAAATTATTGCTGCAGAGGGAAGCATTTTGGATCCATACGTTGTTGACAGGGGATGACGTGCATTCCTTCACGAGTTAGACCTTGCAGAATGAGATCAAGCAAAGAAAATCAGGAGACATTTGTACAAGCTTTCTTCTTGTGCACTGGATGATGTGCTATGATTGTGAACAATAAGCACTTGTGAATTGGATCTGACAGTGACGTATCTTGTGATTTCATTTGTTATATATTTCTGTTTTTGCCTGCCACAGGTCGAGACCTAAATCCTCACTGAAAATCTCAGGGATTTCTAGAGCGAGAGTCCAAAATGCTCCCATAATGCACCTCTGGACAACTGAGAAATGGACAGCTCTTTCTGTGAACCTGACTGAACAGTATATCTGCTTGATGACATGTCATATTATGCTCATCACTCATGCCAGGGGAGGATAAAAACACCCCGGCGGCRGTCGTATTATTGTTACCAGTTGACTTTGGATTTCTGAACGTTGTCAACTTTGTTCTGCCTTGACACAAATTGWGCCAAATGGTTTTGAGAGATAAATGTATCATAAATGATCCTAAATCATGAGTTTACATTTTGAGCTAAGTCCCATTTCGCTATCCTTTGGTCACCTTTCATTGTCCCCTTAAAAAATTTACAAGTCTTCAGGTTGTCATTCAGCAGTTTGAACATTCTCCTCATTTTCCTCTTGTCGACCGTCACACTGGGTGTGACCCCTGGATGAGGCCCCAGGTTTGTGATTGTCCTTTCTTGACTCCAGGCCTCATTTTCATTCCTCTGTTGCAAATTATTGATAATTCGACTCATTTTTCACCTCTTTATTTTGTCCTAACATGATCCTTAGGAGAGTTTGATGACACAGTATCTTTTTTTTTTCCCTTTTGTGAACCAGTGATGGTTTGACATAGAYTTATGAAGATGAGTAAGACCAGAAGTCAAAAGCAAATGAGACAGTAAAACATGGCTCACAAAAATGARACCCTGGAGGAGCACAAAAAGGGTTGGGTGAAAGGAGAAAAAAATGAACTGTGAAGGTGTGTTTTAGTTAAGGACAAAGAACAAAACCTGAATACTTTTTGAGTGTTGAGTCTTCGAGAAGTTTCTTGCCTTGGGCTGCTTTGTCCTTGATTAAGAGGACATGGACACTCATCCACAAACAGAATGTGTCTACGGACCGCCGCAGCCATTTTGAGGTTCTCTCCTGAACAGCAAAGTTGACTGAGCTCTCAGCTCCTCTGCTGTGACTCGGTCTTCTGAATCTAGTGTGAGTTACAGCTGGAGGCCTATTCACAACAGAAAAAAATCCAGCAACTGTAGGACGCTGTTCGGCACCAAAATGTTATTTGTATACAGACCTGAGCGGGTGCCACACCCCCAACGCTGTGCCCATAAACTATACAACGAACTTTGTTGTCCACACATGACCTTTCAACAGTTTCATTTAATTTCCAGCAATATTTTAGTTTTTTTCTTGCAATGTATTTGAACAATACTGTAAAGTAATGGGGAGTCATTATCCAAAATTTCTGATTAGATTTGTTTCAGAATTTTCATAMAGGATCTGGAGAATACCACAGACACACTGCATATTTAGTGCGGATTTAGCTTTTATGAGTGGGACCTGTTTAGACAGAACTGAGTCAAAGCTGTAAAGAGATTAGCCACAATCTTTTTGTGAAAAATAAGGGCCATTAGGTAACGTATACTGGAAGTGAGCAGAATTTGGAACACTATGAAGTGTGTGTGTCTCTAAATGATGAGGTTGAGTCCCAAGCTRCCAGCTAATGGCTCCCATAGATTTATTGGCAGCACTGGGGATACTTAGTTTTAGGCTCATGGGACAAGTTGTAATATATCACTTGCTCAAGCAGCCTACATATGTCAGACTCAGCATCAGATCTCTCTGAGTGAATGTACATGGCCATGAGTGCATGACTGGAAAATTGAAATAAAAACACAGGTCAATAAAATGCAGAAAGTGTTATCTAAAAGGAGACGCAAACAAGCGTAAAGGACTCATTTTCTTCATTCAGAACTGATGTTTAGAAGCCAATTTACTCATGGATGTCGAGAATGCCTTGTTATGTCCACCTGTGAAGTAATGGTAAAAGCTTTTGAAGCTTTTAGGAGAAGTAGTTGTCTCTCCAACAATAGTGTTTTCATAACCAGCCAACTGGGAGGAGATCTGAAGAGAGAGGCAGGAGCACTAATCAATAGGAGAGGGCGGACCGGTGTCAAACGGCAAACAAACAAACAAGCCATTATCCTGACACACACACGCACAAACACACACAAAGCATACACACAGGGAGAGATCTAAATGCAGAGCTGGAGGGCACACAAAGAAACATTTTTGGAAAATACAAAACAAAAYTGGAGTGTTTGATTGTGTGTGASATTCATTTTTCTCTTACTGRTGGGGTTTCTTTAAWGCTTTTTACCTTTAACTGCAACCACTACAACACATTACCTAATTCTAATCAGGATCCTAAACAAAATMTGAATTGTACAGCTAAACTTGAGTCTAAAACTTTGTGCGAATGGGAACTCTGCCTTTCACAATGTCATTTTCGTAACATCACATCATCTCTAGAAATGTTTTCATCSACACAGAAACACAGAAAATGCAGCAGTAACTATGCCAGGCCTTTATGTGGYGCTGTAATGCTGCCATAAAAATAGAAGAAAAATTAAAGATGTGTTACATGTGCTTCTGTGGACTGACTGGTAGTCATGRCAGTCCAAATCTTTGAACACAATGGTTGAGTTCAGGTATTCACTGAGGGACAGTTGAGGCTGAATAACAAGGCTGAAATGATAAAGCCTAATCAAGATGCTATAAATGACAGGCATCCTACTAGTTTTGTGGACTGAATAAACTTAAGTCCTCATGTGCACACTGCAGTGACAGACCCAAATACAAACTTAACAGCAGTGGTGTCTTGTTGTAGCATATCGTTGATTTGCATTTCTGCAAATAGCAGAAAAAAAACCCCTGCCTCATCCTGTTCACTCTGCTGGCTCTGCCTCTGTGTGGGCATTCGTGTGCGCACCATTCACATGCTAACAAGTATGCATGTGTCAGCGTTTGACATTTTTGATAAATGTGGGTGTACTTTCTTAGTCAAGAAAAAGATGGTGAGACTCGAACAATTCAGAGGCAAGCGTGTGTTGTAAACCAATATTACTGTATTGATCACATTCGTTTGGTGGCCACTGCACACTGACAGGGGTGACTGCGTGCTTAAGTGATTTGTGCATCGCCTCGTGTGCATCGCCTCGTGTGCATGTCTGTGTGCGTTTGTCTGCAGTTCATCAACAGTTGTGTGTGTTGAAGTTTGTTCGGCTGATGAGGGGAGGAAAGGGGAGAAGCATTATTGATTTCTTTTTTAGCCCAGCCATGATGGAGAAAGAGAGAGAGAGAGAGAGAGAGAGAGAGAGAGAGAGAGAGAGAGAG